>NC_089275.1:35127329-35177329 GCF_963678975.1 Dysidea avara | reverse complement strand
CTTAAGAACGGATGAAAATTCTCAATTGGGGTGAACAAATAAATTTTGAACTCTCAATGTATGGTATCTGCAAATAATCGAATGCTTGTGATCTCCATCGTTTTTCTCAATATGTTGTAATTCCTACCCAACACTTCTCATCCTTTACTTAATAAGTTCATGAACACTCATGCATGATATAACATCATCACCACAGATATATCTGCAATTCTTCACCACAGATATATCTGCAATTCTGTAGGAAGATTCTAATATTTACCATTCTATGATTGGACCATGTCTACGGATAATGATTATTCTAATATCTGTGCAAGCATGCACTACATACGCAGCTATGTGCTTACAAAATTCATCAGTCACTAAGACTATAAGTTACAAGTGAAGGAGACTACACTTCATGCATGTAATGCAGTATAAGGTTACATGGCATATTATATATTAGGTTAGTTGCGATACACATAATATAATATGTATGTACCTTGTCCACCTCATCTACTGACAAATCTCGAACTTCAATGAACTTTCTGATCAATTCAAGGTCTCCCTGACTAGCAGCATGGTGGAATGAAGATATCTCTTCCTAATAAGCACATATTATAGAATGATGATGTCACATCATACTCACTCGTATGGTGTTACAAGGAGTTCACTTAAATGCATAAAGTCAAAAGCATGGAAATCAATCAAACACTGCTCGGGGCATTTATAATTTCTTCAGCTTTTTTCCTATCTGGTTTGTTTCTGTGCTTGTTAGATAGAACCACAAACCAACCAGGTTTTTCCTATTAATTTGCATAGAAGTAAACTGGATACTGTATGCGTAGCATCATGTGATCATGAGACTGGAAACAAATAGCTACTCCATGAATGGCTATCTGGGAATATCTACAAACACTGCATTGTTGATATAATCGGAACCTTAATTGATAAGTAAATAATTAATTATATAGACTTTTGTAAGGTTACAGGTTTTGCAGTAATGTGGCTATATTCTAAATGGTAATCAAAACTAATGATAATAAAATTAATATGAATGAATGAACGAACAATCGATCAATCAAATAATACAAGTTCATATAACTGTCATAATGAAATCACAATGCAGGGTGGAGCCTTGTACAAAAGATTGATCATTTGCAATTGCCTGACACTCTTTGCTATACGGTGATCAATAAGACAAAACAGCATTACAGCTTGCAAAAGGTTGCACATACAATCATCACCAGTTCATCATATGACAGTAGAAAAAGTGGGAGTTACAGTAGCTATCCTCAAATAGAAGAGGTCTATCCTCAAAAAGGCAAATATTCCCAATGACACCAACGACTTCAGAAGCCACACTCCAGAAAAATAAACCCTTCGAACCACCAATGAACTAGAAGTATAAGATGAATGCAAGCGTATGGACAAAGAGATTCACTTGAGATAGCTACCTACAGGCAACGCAGCAACAGCATGACAGAAGTCAAGGAGTGAAAATGTAGTATTACACGCTAGTGGAGAGTGGAGAAAGGTAAAGGTCATGAAGAAAGTTGCTGAATGATCTTGTCTGATGCAAACAGATGGTGGGAAAGGGTACAAAAGGAACCAAAGCATTTTGGAGCAACCGAGCTATGGAAGGACTAAACATGCATCATGTTAAATGTCTCTAGACCAGTTATCCATACACATTATCCAGTCATATTATCCAGTATAGAAACCACCACTGATTGGAATGTGTAAATCAAGGAAGTATACAACTACTGCATCTGCCAGATGTAATGGGATCACCAATACCAGGAGCCCGCAAGTCATGCCATCTTATAAGCTCCTGTCAATACAGAGACGGTGCCCAGTGTCTGAGCAAAAGATAACCACCCCTGGCTACAAAATCAAGCCACCTCATGTGATGATTGAAAAATATATATAACATATCAACATCTTTTGATTTATTGCAATTAGGCTTGATTTAGTCCTCACATTTGGGTTGTATAGCTACCCTTTATAGAGGGAAATGTTAGTGATGTAATTATTAAGATGCATGTGTGTAATGAAACTGTTTGAGATTATGTTTGTCTACATGTACAGTAATTGAATCCATTACACGTCTGAACAATAATAATAATACATGTACATTGTGTAGTAGTTACACTGTACATGTATATAGTATGTATAAGTCATTGTATTATTCTAAAGCGTTTCAAGGCCAATTCGATTAATAAACAGCTGAGTTGTTTACCCTTCACTTGGCCATGGTATATCACTCAGTATACCAGTGAGATATTCTAGCAATTACACTTAAAGCAAACATGAATGCAACATAAGACATAATAATAAACCATACGTATAGTTACGTATGTACGTGCGTATGTATTTACCACCTACAGACAAGACAAATGCTATACAGTACAACACAAATATGAAGTTACGTACTTACTAGCTAGCTAACTGTGAACTAGCTATATAGCTTCAGAATGCAGATGTGTGTAAAGTAACCAGTTGTAATATACAACCCTAGTATTTCAAGTACTTTAAGGGAAAAGTGTGACCATAAAAACTGATTCACCTAGCTAGCTACATATATAGCTAATAATAGCTACAGTGTCTCACTCTCTATTGAAACCATCAATAAATTAGTAGCTAGATATATACAGTGTAGCAGAACCGGATGAATTAGAGTTGTGGCTAACTGATCAGGTCGGGTGTCCATATGATGGAAACCACTACTTAAATTGGGGGTTAAGGGACCCTGTAAGATTGGCAAGAACTGTCAGGACCAGTTTACAGGGGACACCCTTCAAAATCATGATCAGCAGCTGAAAAGATCGAGTCGACAAAATGCCGTAATATCCATACTAGACAGCTCATGCAGTGGAGTCTACGTAGCTAGTGCGTATAGTGCTGGCTGGCTTGCTGCGTATAGCTAACTACTGTAACATTGATTATGATGTACTATACTAGTCTACTACTACTCACCGAAGTACGATTCATCGCTCACTAGGCGACTGAAATGAACCCAATCAGAGTCTTGGTTGTTGACACTGAGTGAACCAGCTACTAAAATAGCGTCTGGCGTATGAGTGCCAGCAAGCGAGGTAACAGGCTAGCTATAGCTACATAAAAAATGAATCCTTGTGTTGTTTTGACAATTTTATACACACCATTTCAGCGCTTGCATTCCAGAAGAATTTAAAACCATACAGAGGTCATGATAATTGCTCCATGCCAATATAGCAATGGCTTCCATCAGTCATTTAATACTACTGAATTGTCAATTACTAGCACGTGTGTGGTTATGAGGTTTTATTCTTATCAAGACACACGATAGTGTGTCGTGCGGCCCAAGAAGCCGGCGCGCCACACCGTGAGTATATTAACTGGAAGAAAGAAAACGCAATTTTCACACCTATGTAGCTCTGTGATCCCTTATCCGATTGGATTCAAGACACACGATAGTGGCCCAAGAAGCCGGCGCGCCACATCGTGAGTATATTAACAGGAAGAAAGAAAACGCAATTTTCACACCTATGTAGCTCTGTGATCCCTTATCCGATTGGAACCAAATTTGCTAGAAACGTGCCGCCCAGTTAGGGGAGTCTACATACCAAATTTGAAGAAAATCGCTCCAGCCATTTCCAAGATACGAGCGAACAAAATTTCGTTTTAATTTCTTCGTTTTTTCTTCTTCATCTTCTTCATTTCGCACACTTCGCAAAATTCGCCATAAAACACGAATACGTGCTCGGATTGGGCTGAAATGTGGCACATTTAAAGGGCTCATTAAGGCGGATCTCCGTACCAACTTTGGTAGGAATCCGATGAACATCCACGGAGTTATGACTGATTATTTGCGTAAAATAAGGTCGAAGGTCTGTCACGCCTACAGGGTAAACCCCTTGGAGGAATCAGTTGAAAATTGATATGTAGATGGAGCAACCATCGTAGGAGTGCCTTTTTGTGGTTTGAAAGGAATCGGGATAAAGACCATGGAGATATGACACAAAACCCAACCTGTGTCAAAATTACGCGATCGATTTTTATGAATAAAAAAACTATTAGTTTTCGTGTCTACCAGGAAAACCGCTTAGAGCAACGAGCTAAAAATCAGTATGTAGCTGGAATAATCATCATAGAAAGTTTTTGCAGTAGTACAGAAGAATCGGATTACAAATCACTGAGTTATGATTCGAAAGGCAACTACGTGCAGCAAATGCGAGATCGAGATACTCTAATAGAACAGTCACCCTAATAAAGCATTCAACTGCATTTATAACTTACTCAGTTATATTACATTGCAAGTTATTCTGTAGGGAATTCAGCTACAAACAAGTCACCCTGTAGTCAGATCAGCTAGAAGAAGTTACCTTGTAGAGAGTTCAGCTACAAAGAAGCCATCATGTAGAGAGTTCAGCTCAAATAAATCACCCTGTAGAGAATTCAACTTCAAACAAATTGCCCTGTAGAGAGATCAGCTAGAAGAAGTTACCTTGTAGAGAGTTCAGTTACAAAGAAACAATTGTGCAAAGAGTTTAGCTGCAAACAAATCACCCAGTAGAAAGTTCCGCTATGAACAGATCACACTGTAGAGAGAAACAAGTCATCCTGTAGATAGATCAGCTAAAAGAAGTCACTTTGTAGAGAGTTCAGCTACAAAGAAACTACCATGTAGAGAGTTCAGCTGCAAACAAATCACCCTGTAGAAAGATCAGCTAGAAGAAGTTACCTTGTAGAGAGTTCAGCTACAAACAAATCACCCTGTAGAGAGCTCAGCTAGAAACAAGTCGCCTGTAGAGAGTTCAGCTAGAAGAAGTTACATTGTAGAGAGTTCAGCCACAAAGAAACTACCATGTAGAGAGTTCAGCAGCAAACAAATCACCCTGTAGAGAATTCAGCTACAAACAAATCACCCTGTAGAAAGATCAGCTAGAAGAAGTTACCTTGTAGAGAGTTCAGCTACAAAGAAACTACCATGTAGAGAGTTCAGCTGCAAACAAATTGCCCTGTAGAGAATTCAGCTACAAACAAATCACCCTGTAGAAAGATCAGCTAGAAGAAGTTACCTTGTAGAGAATTCAGCTACAAACAAATCACCCTGTAGAGAGTTCAGCTAGAAACAAGTTACACTGTAGAGAGATCAGCTAGAAAGAAGTCACCCTGTAGAGAGTTCAGCTAGAAGAAGTCACATTGTAGAGAGTTCAGCTACAAAGAAACCACCATGTAGAGAGTTCAGCTGCAAACAAATTGCCCTGTAGAGAATTCAGCTACAAACAAATCACCCTGTAGAAAGATCAGCTAGAAGAAGTTACCTTGTAGAGAGTTCAGCTAGAAACAGGTCGCCCTGTAGAGAGATCAGCTAGAAACAAGCCACCCGTAGAGAGTTCAGCTAGAAGAAGTTACATTGTAGAGAGTTCAGCAGTTTAGCTGCAAACAAATCGCCCTGTAGAGAATTCAGCAACAAACAAATCACCCTGTAGAAAGATCAGCTAGAAGAAGTTACCTTGTAGAGAGTTCGGCTACAAACAAATCACCCTGTAGAGAGTTCAGCTACAAACAAGTCATCCGGTAGAGAGATCAGCTAGAAGGATCACCTTGCAGAGAGGTCAGCTACAAAGAAATCACCCTGCTTCATCTTTTCTTCTTCCTGTAGTAAAGAAAAAATGACAGGTTAAAAAGCCCTAAAGCCGGCCATAGGCTGGCTTTGGGGTATACAAATACAAAAAGAAGTGAAATCTAATCCAAAACAGCCAAGCTGTAAAAAAAGTGTGCGGCCCTGAGAAAGGCTATGGTGAAAAAAGATGTGAAATCCAAGGTGGTGGCCAAGAAATGGCTGTGATGGTAGGTTAATGGTAAAAATTTTAATAACAACAATTCAGGTGAATTTGGTGCCGCTTGGTCTTGGCACAAAATTCACCTGAATTGTCGTTATTAAAATTTTTACCATTAACCTACCATCACAGCCATTTCTTGGCCACCACCTTGGATTTCACATCTTTTTTCACCATAGCCTTTCTCAGGGCCGCACACTTTTTTTACAGCTTGGCTGTTTTGGATAAGATTAAGATTATTGGACAGTCAGAATAACTGATATGTCCAGGTAGTTGCATGTGTAATCACACACAGAGCCGAAGTGACGATATTAATGACATCAAAAGCTGCAGTATTTATTATAAATCAATCTCAATTATCTCATCATCAAGATTGGGGTGGCTAAAGAACTCCTTAAAAACATGCTGCAGTAGCTATAGGAGTAAGACACCTGCATGTAAATCTGAACTTTGAGGCTTTGGCAGCTAGCTAGCAATGAAGTTGTTGTCAACAATGATGATACACATGGTTAGCTATAAAGTTCTCCAGCTAGGCCTTTGTTCATATCCATGTCCTGTAACTTCTCAAAACCGGTGCTGAGACTGTGTCAGATGGTAAGGAGTTCCACTCATTAACAACCCTCTGAATAAAGAAATTTGCTCTCAGTTGCAGTCTAGTTTGTTTTTATAGAGTTTAAACTTCTTGTGTGGTGTACAGGCTATAGGATTTTGTGTAAAATATTCAGAACAGTCAATATTATAGTAGCCGTTAAATAGTTTATAAGCCTCGGCATTTTCTTTGATACTATGTAGTTAGATTTCTAACTCTCTCAGTCTGGATCCATATAAAGTTTAGGTAATTGGGGGACAAACTTGGTCACTCTTCTTTGCATCTTTTTCATGGTGTCAATGTCTCTGGTTAGGTATGGATGCCAAAGTTGGACACAATACTCCAGGTGAGGTCTTATACAACACAGTAAAAAAAATACTGGCAAGTAGTGAACAAATAGTGAATGTCATTGTACATTTAGTGACCGTCACTAAGAATTTGTTCACTATTTGCCACAGTATTCACTACACTTACTTTTTTACAGTGCATGAACTCTTTAGAAGTCATCATAAATGTCTCCTATAGTAATCTTGTCGTACTGGCAGCAACTTGATCACAATATAAATGGAGAGGTGGACCATAATGCCTATGGGTCTTTCCCAAAGTTAACTTAACACAATTCTATTTGACCTGGGAGAATTATCTATGTTGATGTTAATGTTGTGATAGTAAAGCTATATGAAGGCGGACACTGTGTATATTCTAGGATAGCAAGAAATTCATCGTCATCTGAAAAATGGTAGCTATCAATTGCAGCATCCAGTACTTCTTTGTAAGCTATGGACTTGATATCATCTTTAAGATTACACTGCTCACGGATCTCTGAACTTAATACACTGCATAGGCACTCAGCATATTTGCAATCTGCTAAATTCAACAGTACTCTAGATATCCTGAACAGCTAGCATCATCCTCTAAATCATGATGGCCAGCAACAAAGTCACTACTGGAAAAAGAGCTTTTTATTTTACTCCATCATAGATGCAACAATTGAGGTATAGCCAGATACCCAGACTGACAGACAAGATCATTCAGTTGCTGATCATGCACAACTAACTCCTATACATGTACCTCATCATTTCAGCCCATGTACATGTCACCAAAAACTGTTAACTTTGGACTGAAGGAGGCACATTGTGAGCTGTATCTATGGACTGGCAGTGGCTTGGCCCAGTATAGACAGTGTGAGTGTGAGGACTTGCCAATGCCAGACACTGTGGAATTGTGTTAGTGTTGATACAATTGCTGATGACTGTTCGGATTGTTGGACCACATGTACAGTATGCAAAGCTGACTCTCTTTGTGTAGAAATTAATGTTTGCAACTTAATTTATGTGCTGGTCACATTTTCTTACCACTTGTGGTACTTTAAGCAATTTCTGATTTTCTGCCATGTCTCTATCTGTCCATCCTTTCTGTAATAGATAACAAATGTAACAACTATAATGATTATTATTACTCATTAAGTAACCCAGGTAGTAGGGCATCAGCCTGGTGATCAAACGGTCCAGGGTTTGATGCCCGGGCCAGGGACTTACTGTTACTGTTGTTTCCGTGAGCAAGAAACTGTACTCCCTTTGCTCCAGCCACCAGCTGTTAAACCAAGAGCATATCTAGTTGTATAGGTGCAATTCAAGGCACAACTGAAGAGCAGCCTACTTGGCTGATGATGCATGTCATCCCTGTAAAAGAATTAATGAGGAAGACCCTTCTTAGCTAGTATTTGTGACCAGATTTGTGAAAAGGAGTTCTTCCACACACATCCAAAATTCTAAATTACCAATTTTAACAACTCATAACTTAAGACTAGCTGGAAAAAGCCAACAACTTGAAATTTGGTCAATTGTGAGCAACTACACTAGTACTGTAGTTTAATAGGTGGAGGTTTGTGTAATTCTCAGCTTGAATGCCAAGCTATAGCCTTGCAAATTCATCGAAAATTACCAGATGTGTGTGGAAGACACCCTTTCACAACTCCGGTCAAATTTATGTGCAAATAACAGTAACAATAGTTGTTTCTGTTTGCACATTTGCAAGTGAAAAGAAAACAAGCCAGCTATGTAGTAAAGATAATGTGCTTAAACAAAAAAATACTATTGAATCACTTGAAGTACAAATTTACTTTAGACCACTATAAACCAGCATGACTATAAAGTAGGGATGAAAAGTGGTGAGCTCCTTTGCTTAAGCACATTTTATAGTAACGATCCTTGCTAACTTATATTGTCCTCACACTTGTGGATCAACTTACATAACATCATTAGTGAATTTATATAATGAATGGCATTAGAAGTATGACACTATAATTGTACAACAAGTGTATGTAAATTACTTTGCAATTTACTGATAAGCAATGTAGTCATTCTGTGTAGTTTTAGACCACAAATTTACTTACTCCTGGTCCAACTGTTGCTATTGGAGCAGTAATGCAAAAGTTGTGGATAATTTTAACATGAAGTCATGGGTGTGCTACTGCAAATTGACACCTTGCTCCTTCAGCAAAAAGAACTGATAGGACACAAAGGATTAGCATGCTTTGCATATACAGTGGTATGCCAAAAGAAATGAGTCTAGTATGGTTTTTGACATATTTTTCTTTCCAGCAATTGATATTTTACTTAACTTTTGTTCATAATTAATGTGTTTGGACAGAACATCTCAAGATCAAAAGAATGAGTAACTGTTATTAAACATGCATGCAGTTCGTATTGCATATTGCTATAATTTTACCTTGTGTGAACACTATTTCCATCTCTTTTCTGCAAAATGTGCAAAATTTATGTTATGGTAAAATCTACATGCCACGATATTCACTACACATGCTTACAGTGCACACATACACAAACACACACACACACACACACACACACACACACACACACATACACACACACATACATGCATGCATACGCACTATAGTATGTACAAGTTGAGCTGGATCACAGCTAAAAATTAAAAGTGGATTTTCTCAAGCGAGTTAACATTTCAACCAACCATATGATTAGTGGTGACAGCAAAAGTGTCAACAATAGACACGTATGGTTTGGCTCCATTACAACTTCGGGAAAGAGTCGTAATAGACACTGCACTTTTACGGTTTCCCCATAGGAAATGTATGGTGAAAATTTTGATTGACTGTAAATATTGTGTCAGATATTTGAAAAAAAAAAAGATTTTGAAATATTTTTAACGGGTCAAGTAATACTATAAATGAACCAAATTTCAAGATCATGTATAATAATTGCATCCATGAGATAATTATTAAATGTTTTTGAGGATCCAACTCAACATGTACATACTATAGCTATGCACATACACACAACCACTGTTACCTTTTATTCCTTGTGGATATAAAATCAATTGTGAAGTTCAAGCATGCCTCAATCACTTTGTGTTCAGCTTCATGCACAGCAAAATGTAGTGCCCTGTAATGTAATCGCTTAATTCACACAGAATTTGACTGCACAAATGCACACATTATATGGAAATTTTACTATACATTTTCATGAATATATGTATGTGACCAGTCTGCGACAAGGGGTCTTATAACCTTTCCAAATTGTCAAGCTTGACTAATCAAACTCCTCATGTGTTTAACCTATCACCTTCATAAATATTACACCAATCCATAGTGCTATGTTGGGTGGACTAAATTTCTGGGTGATACCACATTCACAAGTCAAGTTACAGGTTGCAAAGTACATGCAATTAAAAAGGCTATAAGACCCCTTTTCACAGACCAGGTCACATATATACAGTCTACTTTGTATGTATAAATTATTTTCTTTATTTTACATTGAAATTTTAATTAATATGTGCTTCATTCCGATGGTTAATATCAGCATGATATCATTGATCAATATCTCCACCATTTTATACTGACCATCATGAGACGCACACATCAACAGACTCTATACAGGGTACAACATAAAGTAATGTCATTATGTATACAGGCACACATTAACAAAATGTACAATTATACCATTAGTAACCATGGAGACCAGCAACCCTTGATCATGTAGCTTCATGACTACACAGTTTGTCTTAGAATAATGATAATGATACTTGTACAGACAATGGTTTTTTCAAGGAATTCATTGTGTGATACTGTGACAGTCATGCAGCCAATAAAAATTGACACACATGTTTTGTCTACAAAGTAGTGGTTACCATGGAGTCACACCCACTTATGAACATGACACTGATTCTCACACCTACTAACTAATAACTGAATGGATTCAGTGTACCCATTCCATAACCACTGACCACTATATGAAGCCACTATATATGTTATAACTAGATATCTGACATAAAATGTCAATAGGGGATACTTTAAATCTAGTATTCGACCAGTAATCACATTCTGTGTCTGTTGGCAGCACATGCATGTATGTCATTCCCTTGGCTTCCTTGTCTATCATGTATAGCTATACAGGATGTTCAAAGAGATAACATTGCTTTCATTTGTTTTTGACATTTGAGGTACAGTAGCATTATACTGTATAGACTCAATAGTTAACTGTTGCAGTAACTACATTTTGAACACTTTCAACACATAACAATGTATTATTATTTAACTACATGTAAATACATACACACCCTTATCATCATCTATACCATATTAATAGATCACACCTCCTTACTACTATATAATCAATCCATTTTTGAGAGCCAATATGGATTGGTGAATGATCTGATGGTACATAATTATACCTTTGACAGAAGTTTCTATATTTACCGACCAGTTGTACAAAGGAAAGTTATCTTATGGAGTTATATGAAATATTGCACATTAGTCCATGACATTAACCAAACCACTGTTTTAAATATTTAGTAATGTGTATACGTACACAGTGGAACTTCTCTACTACAGACATTTTGGGACCCAGAATTTTAGGCCACTTTTTGCTGTAATATAGAGGTTTTCCTCTTTCAGAAGTACAAAATGTATTAACCAGACCTGTTGGGACCAAAATTTTTGTCCTTATTATGGAGGTTTTTTCTCTGCTGTGTCCTTAATTCGGGGAGTTTGTTAAGAGAGGTTCCACTGCATTTGAATAAGTATCAATACATTTTCAAATTGTCATTTTAATGACAAATCAGGCACCATGATGATGGACTGCAAACCTCATAGTTTAATATATGCCATAATTATTAATACCCTTGGGATACACTATGGTTGTGTGCTAGTGCATCCATACATTGGAAGCCATAGATACGTATGTATGATGTTACTGACCTGGTTGAGATCATAATGAAATCAGATATCCTACAGTACAAAACCATTTAATTTTAGTAGATGACGTGTACGATGTGTGTGTTTAGTAGATGGCCATGGTTTGTGTAGTGTGTATGTATGCAGGTTAGCCACAGTGATTAATGTCTGCATGTATTGTAATATGCCAGTTCTTACATGTACGTACACTGAACCACCTTACTGAGGAATCGTATACATAATATACAGTACTATGTAGAGTAGTACATAGTTTTAGACCCATGAAGTATATCATTAAAGTGATATCATCCTGTAAACTAAGGACTTGATGGAAAAAAACAACCCCATAACAGAAGAAAAGATTTACGTCTGGTTTTTACATTCTTTGCCTCTGCAAGGGAGCATGCCACTGTAACATGGTCAGAAGTGTCGATCTCTATATGTGACTGTCTACTGTAAAGTACAAGTATGTGTTTACACAGATATTGAAATCATGGTGATGAAATTCAAGCCTTATATGTACCATGTTGTCTTGTCACCCTATGGCCACACATTATGGTGCTATATTACTTAATAGATAATCCACATTATGTCTACAGCCACTAGTATAATGAATCCAGTATGGATTCAGATGTCCAACAAAACTAAATTATTCCATTTTGGTAAATGTCAGTGTGCAAGGTGTGCTAGTGTAGGGTTTGTGTAGTAGGTTAGCCATGGTGATTTGGATCATGTCTACAGATCTGTTATTAAAGGGAGCATGCAATATGTGCTTACAGAATTCATCATGTTAAGGATAATTGATTATAGACAATATAGACTACAGTGCATACTTCATGCATGTAACACATAAGATCACATGGCCTACAATATGTTATACGATTAAATACTAAGATGGTTGCCCAATACACATACAGAACAAATGTATATGCATGTGTATGTAGTATTTCACTGTACGTACCTAATCTGCCTCATCTACTGACAAATCTTTGTACTTCAATGAATTCTTCAAAGGTCTCCCTGACTAGCAGGATGGTAAAATGAAGACTAGCTATCTCTTTCTTTGGAATGATAAACATGAACAGTGTAGCCACAGATATGACAACATGCACACATGCACACACGTTCACAGATACTACATACTTACAGAAGAAGTTTACTTCTAATTTGCTATAGATGTTTGCTTCTACTTCAACTGTTCCACAGCAGGCTTGCATCCCCATGTATGTACTACAGTCACAAATTAACCTATTTCCTGAAAGAAGTCATATAACTCTGCATATATGCATAGCATCAGTGATCATGAGCTGATTTCCGTTATTTAAAGAAACCATATGCATGATGTGTTACTGATGATGTAAATGGAACTAACACCGATACTCCCTATTATAATATACAATAAATATGACAACTATATTATAACACCAGTTTACGTGCAGTGAAATTAAAGCTGCATTGATGTCTAATGAGTCTTAGTACGTGTAACCACTATGCCTAGCAACATGCATACCTTAAGAAGTTAAGCTACTATTTGTGATTACAAAAGGGTCTTACACACACTAACATTTATCCAATTTTGATGATTCGTATCTACAAATTGGAAAAAATACTGTTTATTTGAAATTTGGATTACAACATGGGAAACATTAAATTTATAGAATTGGATGTGTGTGTGTGTGTGTGTGTGTGTGTGGAAGACACAAATCTGGCCACATCTACTGAAATCATGTTTCAATTGAAAATCAGATTTTGTGCAAAACGTAGTATGAGAGAATGTATTATTAGTGATTGCCTACTAATCACATGGTGATAACCCTTCATATTTTAGTGAACATCTATCTAGTTCTGTGTGGCCATTAATCTCTAACTGGTGATTGCATCATTCTTTCAACACTTAAAAGGATTCTTAATCCAATTGGATATCACTATAGTTGTTACACTTCACAGACTTCACACTTCTGATTGGCTACTCAAAATATCGATGCATTTTAAAAGCTTCTATTTTCAGTCTATTTCATTGGCTATTTATCATGTCACTCTGTTACTTTATATTGGCTGCTTTACAGTGTAACTGAAGAAATGACCACATGATTTGGGAACTATTTTTGGCTAAAGTAGTTTGCACTCTTGGAATAAACAAATGGTGAATATTTCAGTTGGCACATGCAGTGATGTCAACAGCATAGCAAAATGTATCATCCAGATAAGATGGTGATGAGTTAATTATATACTTGTATTGTTGTATGAAAATGTCTTTGTTGTGTTAAAGTCGCACACACACAGAAAGATTGGTGCAAGATGGTGAACTATTGAACTTTGAATGGAGCCTCTCCAAATGTTTGAAATATTGTACAGAAGATGATGTATCCATACTATAACACAATAATCCAGTATATGGGTAACATAAAAACACAATTAAAGAGGGTCAGCAGGAAAGGGATGTAAGCAATAGAGGCATTGTATCCTAGAGTAAACTCTTTGAAGAACATTTGCTGTATGTTGATGCCAAGTTAGAAGCTCATCAATATAAAGACCAAGATACCTGAGTGACTGAGGAGACACGGGATGAGAGCCAATTAACATTACTGATTGACACAGAGCCATAAATTCACAGATTGAAGATCCTGTTGCAGATTACATTCTACACACTTTTCTTAACAGTAAAATTTATTGATTTTAAGTTGTGCTTCAATGTTTAGCATGTTAATCCTTTAATATCATACTTTGCATAATTTTGTTGTTTAATATATTATGAAATCCTTCACTGTCCTTGACATTAAGCTTCAAATTGTCAATGCAATACTACTAAAATACTATGGCAAACTCTATATTGTATAAACAACATACAGTAGTCGCTCCAGCCATCGATTTATCAAATATTCTATTATCCAAACTGTGGAAATGGCTGTTCTATTAGAGTATTTTAATGAAGTGTACGTTCTATTAGAGTATTTGTACAGAGTTTTGTATATAAATGAACGGACTTCTATTATCCATTATCTGAACTCACCCAGAGCCAAATGAGTTAGGATAATGGAGGGAGCACTGTATATGGCTACTAGTATTGTACCAATTCCCACTTTTTAGACAAAACCGATATCCGATATATTTTTACTTTATTTCACTGATAGTTAACTGATACCCGATTATAGGTCTCTATATGTTACACTTGTGCATACTCCACTAAAAGTACAGCTAGTAAGTTATGAGGTTGTACACTTACCTCAACTCAAAGTTGCTAGTCAGATAAGTGGTCTAGGGCCGAACCATTATTGTGGTTACCACAAAACATAAACAAATTACCTAAGTACATGCCAGAGCCTTTGACACCAGCTCTCCAATGATACTGCAGCTGCTGAAACTGAATAGACTAATAATCTGTTCATTACAACCAATTTCCAATTATGGTAAAAAAGCAAATTATAAGCTTCTACCGACTACCGATCCAATAATCAGTACAACTCTGCATGATGGCTACACATACAGAGGCATAACATAGCCAGGATTTTCAATGGAGGCTTTCGAAACAACACAAAGTTACAAGCAGCACGGGTCTGGGAGCACAACCCCAGTCCGCTTAGCCTCTGATAGGGAAGAGGCTGGGAAAACGGCTTTTGCTGACTACAATGAGATAATCACTGGATGTAAAATTAGTATCTAAATGTGGTAGCAAATCATGATCAGTTATTATATTTGTATAACCTCTGGGAAACAGCTATGTAGCTTGTGGGTCTACAATCAAATCATTTTTGATAATTTAGTGTATCAAGGATGTACTTGTCACAGTCACATACGCAAGTGTATGATAATAAGAGACTCATCTTTTCATATGACGCTAAAAATGTTGCAGACTAGCAGTATAAGCTCATACTCAGTTTTGCACCACCCACACTACTTCTATAATGATACATGATGTCTCGTCTAAACATATTCAGAATGGCAAAATAGCGGTTTCATATTTGCATTTTTTAATTCTATAATTAATAGTAGAGGCAAGACTCGAACTTGCACCTTTATAGACAATGACTCTAATGACCTACCATTAGTCAACTCTACCAATGAATGGCAAATGGATAATTGAAGATTACCCATTTGCCATTCAGGTAATTAGCAAAATCTTGAATTAATTTTATAATTAATTTGAGATTTTGCTAACGGAGAATATAAGACTTGAACTCATACCAGAGGCTTTGAAGGCCTGTAGTCTACATTAACCTAATTCTCCCCTCCCCCTCTACATACTCGGCAACTGATTTAATAAATAGCCAAATTTACTTTAATTTTGTAATTAAACTAAATTTGGGTAACTGACTTGAAAAGTGGATTCATTGAAATCCATTTTTCAATTAAAGGGTATTACATAGCCATTTATTACCAAAATTATTCCCTTCTACTGAAACTAAACTCAAACCACTACATCATCTCCATCAATACAGTTGTCCCAACTGTAGATCCTTCCCTGAGAGATGAAAGTAAGTTATAAGTTACTATAAACAGTTATGTTGATTGCATGATGTTACTTGCTCACTTTTGTGCTGCTAAATTGACTGTGTAGGTTCCTGCTGAATCTAAATTTCAAAGTGGATTTCCTGAAACCATTGAACACCCCCTCCCCATGCCCCTGACTTTTATATACAAGAGGCAAAAGTTAGCTATTTGAATTCATATAAACAGCATGGATACGAAAACAGAAGCTGTAGATACCAATCATGAAAACAAGCATATGTGCAATGTCACTCATAGATGGATTAAGGGGTGAGGGAGAGAATCACCCCTCCCCTCTCCAAAATTTTACTGATGCGCTAGCTATATACAGTAGATGCTATCAGTGCCAGTGAATTGCATACATCAATCAAAAAAGTAGGAAACGGTTAAAATAACTACGAATTGGAGGAGCTAATCAATTCTAAATCTCTTCTGAGCTAATATCTTCTTCAAAGGCTATTCTGAAATAATTTCTTCTACACACTTGATGATTGGGTTGAATTCCTTTTGCAATCAATAGAATAATTCTAGTGAAATTTTAAGCATTTATGAAGTTCCCTTAAAATTTAGAAAATACGTGGGCTTGACTAAGTACATGTAAGGGCACAGTCCACAGACACCATAGTTCTGTTAAATAACTTTAGAACAAGCAAAAAATGGCCACTGTATATATCCCAGGGGAGTGGCTGCAATGTAGGCAGGTGTCTCACCAAAATAATATTGGTGAGAAACTAACATTGTACACTTTTAGATGTACTGAAAGCTTGCATTAACAAAGTTTATTGTAAATCATATGCTATTTAGTTCAACTTACCTTATACAATACACAGCAAAAATAGTGTTCCAATACTACCTCCCATCTTTATTCTGTATTGGAACAACTATTTTAAAAAAACTTCCTATAATGAGACAAAATGAACCTCAAATCTATAACATTTTAAGTTATTCTCTATTAAGGGCTGTGATCTGTTTTTGTTTCAGCCATGATAGAATTTTTGTACATTTAGTTCCAACACCTAAACATAGACGGAACAAATACAGTCAATATTTGCGTATGGATTATGCTGTGATAGTAAAAGTCCATCCAGAGGTGAGTCCAGAGACTTTCTAAGTTTTTAGAAGCTGGCCAAACAAGATTAAGATACCTGATCACCCTAATAGAGCACTCATTTTAATACAATAGTCAAGCACATTTTGATTTTTGACAAACTGCTAAAATCACTCCTTCATATGGTTTAGGTTTCAAAAATTCCCTGCAGGAGTGTTGTGCTCAGCCCCCCTAGATTGACAAGCTTTACATGCAATCATAGTGTGATTACATTGGTATGCTATTAGTATTATGTAATAGGATGGATGGCTGTGGTATTCGGGATTAATAGTGCGAGCATTGTAAACAGGAAGGGGTAAAATAGTGTGAGGCAAAGCCGAGCACTATTTCCTTTCTGTTTACAATGCGAGAACTATTAATCCCGAATACCACAGCCACCCATCCTATTGCAAATTAATCCGACAACCATAGCAACTGTTTCTAGGCAACAGAAATTCAAACAATAACCACTGCAAAAGTCCAATTACACTTAGCAACCGTTGCCTTGCAACCGTTGCTATGATTTCAAAATGACTTTATCTTAGCAACGGTTACCTAGCAACCATTGCTAAGCAACCATATTGTGTCATACCTTGGGACATCTATCACTATGGTAACAATAGTTGTCAAATCGGCCATTTACTTCTAATATAAACACACCACACTATTTTAGCCAATCAAATTAGTATTATAGATTTTTGTCATGGGACCTTGACAAACAAGTGTAATACTAATTCTATTGGCTAATCCTTTCAATATAATATGTCAAGCTGCTATTGAAAGTATTATACAGTAACACATTCAGTTGTTGGATTAATGTACATAATATAATTAATTATAGGGCTCTGCCATCAATAATAGTAGTATGACTCACCCAGTGGGCTTCACACACTAGAGTAACATAAGCATTGCAAATCTCACAATTTAAATATCTTACTAGCTACACCCTTGATCCCTACTTTATACCGCATTTGTCAGTACATTATATATAAAGTACAATGAAGGTACACTGTGAACCCATTAAATTCCAAAATTTCAGAGATACCCTACAGTAACTATCTAAAGTATGAATTGGAAATTTCAGCTAACTGTCCTTCCATCATGAAATAAATTTTGAAAGAGTTATAACATCATTATAGCCATTTTATATAGCTTTTGCAGGTTGCACTCCCACAGCACTTAAACATCAAACCATACTTCAGCATTTATGCTGTGCTCTTTTCTAGCACCACTGCTAGAGATCTAGAATAGTGATGTGATTTTGTTAAAGAGACTCAGAATTTTTTATGCTTATAAAGTTCAGTCAGAATTCAGGGACGGATATAAAAAAGGGGAGGTACTAATCTCTTGGGTGTAGGTATGCAAAGCACACAAAGCATGCTGAAACTAGGGGATCTGGGGGAATGTGCTCCCCCTCACCAAGGAAAATTTTGAAAAATAGATGCTAAAATACTGTGATTTGGAGACATTTCACTTCCACATAAAAATGCATATATATTTCTGCCTGTATCAAGACACACGATAGTGTGTCGTGCGGCCCAAGAAGCCGGTGCGCAACCCCGTGAGTATATTGACAGGAAGAAAGAAAACGCAATTTTCGCACCTCCGTAGCTCTGTGCTGCCTTGATGAAACAAGACGATTTTTGCTGTGTACATTCCCTCCACCTTCAGTACTCCACATTCCAAATTTGAGCGAAATCGTTTCAGGCATTCCTGAGATATGCGACTTCAAAAATTGGCTTAGTTTCTTCGTTTTTTTTTCTTCTTATTTTTCTTCCTCTTTTCGCACACTTACAAAAACTGCTATAAAACGCGAACGCGTTATCCGATTGTCTTGAAATTTGGCACACAGAAGGGGGGTATAAAGGCGCATCTCGGTACCAACTTTGGCTGGAATGCCATAAACAGGCAAAGAGTTATGAGCGATTATGCACGAAAAATAACACCAATATGTTGTCACGCCTACAGGGTAAACCGCGTATGGGAAGAAGCTGAAAATCGGTGGGTGAATAGGTTAACTATTGAACCTCAAACCTTTTGTGGTTTGAAAGAAATCGAGCTAAAAACCAGGAAGATACAGCGAAAAAATCAACATTGTGTAACAATTACGCAATCGAGATTAGCTAATTTTTAATTATTTTATTATTATTATTATTATGCTTGCCACGCCTACCAGATAAACCACTTGGGGTAATGCTTTGAAAATCGCTGTACAGATGGAGTTATCATCTTAGAAAGGCTCTTCAATGGTGTAGAAGAATCAGACTTAAAGCCACGGAGTTATAACACGAAATCCAACTTGGAGTAGCAAGTGCGAGATCGAGATACTCTAATAGAGCAGTCATCCTAATAGAGCAGTCACCCTGAACAGAATTCAAGAGATCAGTTAGAAATAAGTAACCTGTATAGAGATCAGCTACAAACAAATCATCCTGTAGAGAGTTCAGCTACAAACAATTCACCCTGTTCAGACATCAGTTACAAACAAATCACCCTGTTGAAAGATCAGCTAGAAGATGTCACCTTGTAGATAGTTCAGTTACAAAGAAACCACCATGTAGAGAATTCAGCTACAAACTAGTGACCCTGTAGATACATCAGCTAGAAGAAGTTACCTTGTAGAGAGTTCGGCTACAAAGAAACCATTCTGTAAAGAGCTCAGCTGCAAACAAATCACCTATACAGAATTCAGCTACAAACAAATCACCCTGTAGAGAGATCAGCTAGAAGAAGTTACCTTGCAGATAGTTCAGCTACAAACAAATCATCCTGTAGAGAGATCAGCTAGAAGAAGTTACCTTGTAGATAGTTCAGCTACAAACAATTCAGCCTGTACAGAGCTCAGTTAAAAGAGGTTTCCTTGTAGAAAGTTCAGCTACAAACAAATCACCCTGTAGAGAGATAAGTAAGAAGAAGTTACCTTGTAGATCATTCAGCTACAAACAATTCACCCTGTAAAGAGATCAGCTAGAAGAAGTTACCTTGTAGAGAGTTCAGCTACAAAGAAACCATCATGTAGAGAATTCAGGTACAAACAAATCACCCTGTAGAAAGATCAGCTATAGAAGAAATCACCTTGTAGAGAGTTCAGCTACAAAGAATCTATCATGTAGAGAGTTCAACTACAAACAAATCACCCTGTAGAAAGATCAGCTATAGAAGAAATCACCTTGTAGAGAGTTCAGCTACAAAGAATCTATCATGTAGAGAGTTCAACTACAAACAAATCACCCTGTAGAAAGATCAGCTATAGAAGAAATCACCTTGTAGAGAGTTCAGCTACAAAGAAACCATCATGTACAGAGTTCAGCTATAAACAAATCATGTATAGAGAGTTCAGCTACAAACAAATCTCCCTGTAGATAGATCAGCTAGAAGAAGTTTCCTTGTAGAGAGTTCTGCTACAAACAAATCACCCTGTAAAAAGATCAGCTAGAAGAAATCACCTTGTAGAGAGTTCAGCTTCAAAGAAACAATCATGTGAGAGTTCAGGTACAAACAAATTGTCTTGTAGAGAGATCAGCTAGAAGAAGTTACCTTGTAGAGAGTTCAGCTACAAAGAAACCATCATGTAGATAGTTCAGGTACAAACAAATTACCCTGTAGAAAGATCAGCTATAGAAGAAATCACCTTGTAGAGAGTTCAGCTACAAAGAACCTATCATGTAGAGAGTTCAACTACAAACAAATCACCCTGTAGAAAGATCAGCTATAGAAGAAATCACCTTGTAGAGAGTTCAGCTACAAAGAAACCATCATGTAGAGAGTTCAGCTACAAACAAATCGGCCTGTAGAACAATCAGCTAGAAGAAATTACCTTGTAGAGAGTTCAGCTACAAAGAAACCATCATGTAGAGAGTTCAGCTGCAAACAAATCACCTGTAGAGAGTTAAGCTACAAACAAATCTCCCTGTAGAGAGATCAGCTAGAAGAAGTCACCTTGCAGGGAGTTCAGTTACAAAGAAATATACCATGTAGAGAGTTCAGCTGCAAACAAATCACCTGTAGAGAGTTCAGCTAGAAACAAGTCACCCTGTAGAGAGATCAGCTAAAAACAAGTCACCCTGTAGAGAGTTCAGCTAGAAGAAGTCACATTGTAGAGAGTTCAGCTACAAAGAAACTACCACGTAGAGAGTTCAGCTGCAAACAAATTATCCTGTAGAGAGTTCAGCTAGAAGAAGTCACCTTTTAGAGAGTTCAGCTACAAAGCAACCACCATGTAAAGAGTTCAGCTGCAAAAAACTCAATCACCTTGTAGAAAGATCGGCTAGAAGAAGTTACCTTGTAGAGAGTTCAGCTACAAAGAAACCACAATGTAGAGAGTTCAGCTGCAAACAAATCACCTGTAAAGAGTTCAGCTAGAAACAAGTAACCCTGTAGAGAGTTCAGCTAGAAGAAGTCACATTGTAGAGAGTTCAGCTACAATGAAACTCCCATGTAGAGAGTTCAGCTGCAAACAAATCACCCTGTAGAGAACTCAGCTACAAATAAATATGCAGTGTAAAAAGATCAGCTAGAAGAAGTTACCTTGTAGAGAGTTCAGCTACAATGAAACCACCATGTAGAGAGTTCAGCTACAAACAAATCACCTGTAGAGAGTTCAGCTAGAAACAAGTCACCCTGTAGAGAGATCAGCTAGAAACAAGTCACCTTGTAGAGAGTTCAGCTAGAAGAAGTCACATTGTAGATAGTTCAGCTACAAAGAAACCACCATTTAGAGAGTTCAGCTGCAAACAAATCACCCAGTCGAAAGTTCAGCTATGAACAGATCACCCTGTTGAGAGTTCAGTTAGAAACAAGGAATCCTGTAGAGAGATCACCTAGAAGTATCGCCTTGTAGAGAGTTCAGCTAC
Source organism: Dysidea avara (assembly GCF_963678975.1). Lineage (NCBI taxonomy): Eukaryota > Metazoa > Porifera > Demospongiae > Dictyoceratida > Dysideidae > Dysidea > Dysidea avara. The sequence continues at coordinate 35,155,296 of NC_089275.1, read as the reverse complement.
AAACATATCACCTGTAGAGAGTTCAGCTACAAACAAATCACCCTGTAGAGAGATCAGCTAGAAGAAGTTACCTTGTAGGGATTTCAGCTATAAACAAATCACCCTGTAGAGAGTTCAGCTACAAAGAAACCATTCTGTAAAGAGCTCAGCTGCAAACAAATCACTTGTACAGAATTCAGCTACAAATAAATCACCCTGTAGAGAGATCAGCTAGAAGAAATTACCTTGTAGATAGTTCAGCTACAAACAAATCACCCTGTAGAAAGATCAGTTAGAAGAAATTACCTTGGAGAAAGTTCAGCTACAAAGAAACCATCATGTAGAGAGTTCAGCTACAAACAAATCGTCCTGTAGAGAGATCAGCTAGAAGAAATTACCTTGTAGAGAGTTCAGCTACAAAGAAACCACCATGTAGAGAGTTCAGCTGCAAAGAAATCACCCTGTAGAAAATTCTGCCAGAAACAAATTGCCCTGTAGAAAGATCAGTTAGAAGAAGTTACCTTTTGGAGAGTTCAGCTACAAAGAAACCATTCTGTAAAGAGCTCAGCTGCAAACAAATCACCTATACAAAATTCAGCTACAAACACATCACCCTGTAGAGAGATCAGCTAGAAGAAGTTACCTTGTAGATCGTTTAGCTACAAACAATTCACCCTGTAGAGAGAGCAATTTGAAGAAGTCACCTTGTAGAGCGTTCAGTTACAAAGAAACCACCATGGAGATTTCTGTAATCAATATATGTGACCGGATTTGCGAAAAGGGGTCTTCCACACACATCCAATTCCGTAAACGTTGGAGACCATAACTCAGTGTTCAAGTAACATATTATCCTGAAATTTGCACCATGTATTCAGCTATAGTGGTGCGCACTACTGCCCAAATATCAAGGCAATAGCTCTTTCCAATCTGAAGTTATCAATTGTCAAAGTTGGCAAATTGGATGTGTGTGGAAGACCCCTTTTCGCAAATCCGGTCACATATGTATTATACAGTATATATAATTTGTACATTTACTGATAAAATATTTAAAGTACATCTACTTCATCTTTTCTTCTTCCTGTAGTAAAGAAAAAAACATAGGTTAAAAAAGTCCCAAAGCTGGCCATAGGCTGGCTTTGGGGTATACAAATACAAAAACAAATGAAATCTAATCCAAAACAGCCAAGCTGTAAAAAAGTGTGCGGCCCTCAGAAAGGCTATGGTGAAAAAAGATGTGAAATCCAAGGTGGCGGCCAAGAAATGGCTGTGATGGTAGGTTAATGGTAAAAATTTTAATAACGACAATTCAGGTGAATTTTTGTGCCGCTTCACAAAATTTACCTAAATTGTCATTATTAAAATTTTTACCATTAACCTACCATCACAGCCATTTCTTGGCCGCCACCTTGGATTTCACATCTTTTTTCACCATAGCCTTTCTGAGGGCCGCACACTTTTTTACAGCTTGGCTGTTTTGGATTAGATATCTTATACAGTGGAACCTCTCTTAACAAACTCCCTGAGTTAAGGACACAATAGAAAAAACTACCATAATAAGGGCAAAAATTTTGGTTCCAACAGGTCTGGTTAATACATTTTTTACCTCTGAAAGGGAAAACCTCTGTATTACAGCAAAAAGTTGTCAAAAATTCAAATGTCCGTAATAGAGAGGTTCCACTGTATACTGCCTTTAGATTATGGGTATGGTTCTCTGCAACATTTACTAATGGAAAGGTTTGGATAGATTCAGACAACCAAGCACATGCATGATGCACCCTCTCACAATTGTGTGTATTATAGCTGAAACTGGAAAATTTTGAAATTTGAATGATACGGGATTGAATCTAAGTGCATTTTCAATGGAATTTGTGTACTTGAATTAAGTGTACCAGTACTGGTAATAACCACACAAATATATGAATCAAGCCTTTGAAACAGATCAATGCAGGGTATTATGCAGACAGATTTGGAAAATTCCATAACAGAACCAACTTTATGCTTACACTGAATGTTCTATTAGAGTAGTTCGATGATTGAGAGTATCTTGATCTTGTAACTGAATAAGTTCACAAAGCTTATTGTAATAAATCAAAATTTCATTGTGGTAATTCTGTCTTATATAATCAAGACACACGGTAGTGTGTCGTGCGGCCAAAGAAGCCGGCGCGCCACACCGTGAGTATATTTACAGGAAGAAAGTAAACGCGATTTTCACACCTTTGTAGCTCCATGATTCCTTATCCGATCGAAACCAAAGTTGCTATAGAAGTGCCGGCTAGGTAGGGGAGTCCATATTCCAACTTTGAAGAAAATCGCTCCATCCATTTCCGAGATACGATCGGCCAAAGTTAGGTTTGTTTTCTTCGTTTTTTTCTTCTACTTCTACTTCTTCTTTTCGCACACTTTGCAAAATCCGCCATAAAACACGAATTCGTACTCCAATCGGACTGAAATTTGGCACACATAAAGGGCTCATTAAGGCGAATCTCAGTACCAAGTTTGGTAGGAATCCGATGAACATTCACCGAGTTATGACCGATTATGTGCGTAAAATAAGGTCGAAGGTCTGTCACGCCCACAGGGTAAACCGCTTGAAGGAATGAGCTGCAAATTGCTATGTATATGGAGTAACTATCGTAGGAGTGTCTTTTTGTGGTTAGAAAGGAATCCAGGTAAAGGCCATCGAGATATGACATAAAACCCAACCTGTGTCACAATTACGCGATCGATTTTTATGAAAATATAACTATTAGTTTTCACGCCTACTAGGCAAACCGCTTAGAGCAGTGAGCTGAAAATCGGTGTGTAGCTGGAGTAATCATCATAGAAAGTCTTTGCAGTAGTACAGAAGAATTGGATTACAAACCACTGAGTTATGATTCCAAAGCCAACTACGTGTAACATATGCGAGATCGAGATACTCTAATAGAACAGTCACCCTAATAGAGCATTCAGCTAATTTATTTACTCCATTATAGAATTCTATTACATTGCAAGTTATTCTGTAGGGAGTTCAGCTGCAAACAGTTAATCTTATAGACAGTTCAGCAAGAAGCAAGTCACCCTATAGAGAGTTCAGCTACAGATATATCGCTGTAGTGATTCAGAAGAATTAGAACATTACAAGTCACACTGAAGAGAGTTCAGCTATAAACAAGTCATGACCCTGTGGAGAGTTTGGCTACACTCTCTAGAGAGTTCAGCTACAAACAAGTCACTGTGGAGAGAGTTCAGCTACAAAGAAACTACCCTGTAGAGAGTTCATCTATACAAACAAGTTAACCTATAGAGACCAGCTGCAAACAAGTAACCCTGTAGAGATTTCAGCTACAGACAAGTCACTTTATAGTTTATACAATGTTCAGCTACAAGTAAGTCACTCTGTAGAGAATTCAGCTACATACAAGTCACTCTGTAGAGAATTTTACTACAAACAAGTCACAGTGTAGAGAGTTCAGTAACCAAAAAAACCACCTGTAAAGAGTTCAACTATAAAAACAAGTTACTCTGTAGAGAGAACAGCTAGAAACAAGAGAGAGCTCAGTTAGAAGAAGTTGCCCTGTAGAGATCTCAGCTGCAAAGAAACCCTGTAGAGAGATCAACTACAAACAAATTACCCTGCAGAGTGTTCAGCTATAAACAAATCACCCTGTAGAAAGTTCAGGTACATACAAATCGCCCTATATAGAGTTCAGCTACAAACAAGTTACCCTACAGTGAAATCAGTTTGAAACAAGAGATTTCAGCAACAAACAAATCAACCTGTAGAGAGTTCAGCTATGAACAGATCACCCTGTAGAGAGTTCAGCTATACAAGTCACCTTGTAGAGAGATCAGCTGGAAGAAGTCACCGTCTACAGAGATCAGCTGGAAGCAAATCACCTTGTAGAGAGTTCAGTGACAAAGAAAAATCCTGTACAGAGTTCAGCTACAAATTAATCAACCTGTAGAGAGATCAGCTAGAAACTAGACACAATATAGGGAATTCGGTTACAAGCAAATCACCCTGTAAAGAGATCAGCTACAAACAAATTACTTTGCAGTGAGTTTAGCTACAAACAAATTACCCTGTAGAGAGATCACCTACAAACAAAACACCCTCTAGAGATTTCAGTTACAAACAAATCACCCACTGTAGAGAGATCAGCTACAACCAAATCACCCTGTAGAGAGATCAGCTACGAACCCCCTTTTGAAAAGCCTCTCTCACTAGAAAATAGAGCAGTCAAATCGAGATACTCTAATAGAGCAGTCACAGTAGCCATTTGAGGAGCAGTATAGCAAGCTATATATCTAGTTATAAATAAGGAAGGAAATACAGTTGGTGAGGTGGCAGCTATTGTCAGCAGGTGATGACCTTTTTTTTTTTTTTTTTTTTTGGTACAGCTAGGCTGATGTTGCAATTTCAAAGTGGAACCCCCCTTTTTAAAAGTCTGGATCCGCCCCTGATAACAGTCACCCTGCAGAGACATCAGGTTACCCTATAGAGAGGTCAGCTAGAAGAAGTCACCTTGTAGAGAGTCCAGCAACAAGAACCCACTCTGTAGAGAGTTCAACTAGAAACTAGTTACCCTATACAGAGATCAGCTATATGTAGAAAACTGTAGAGAATTCAGCTACAAACAAATCATCCTGTAGAGATTTCAGCTACAAACAGATCGTCATCCTGTAGATAGTTCAGCTATAGATACAAGTCACCCTGTAGTAGGAGAAGTCACCTTGGAGAGAGATCAGCTAGAAACAAGTCACCTTGCAGAGACCAGCTACAAAGAAACCATCCTGTAGAGAGTTCAGCTACAAACAAATCACCCAGAGAGTTCAGCTATGAACAGATCACCCTGTAGAGAGTTCAGCTATACAAGTCACCCTGTAGAGAGATCAGCTAGAAGCAAGTCACCTTGTAGAGAGTTCAGCTACAAAGAAACCATCCTGTAGAGAGTTCAGCTACAAACAAATCATCCTGCATAGAGTTCAGCTGCAAATAAATTACCCTGTAGAGAGTTCAGCTACAAACAAATCACCCTGCAGAGTGTTCAGCTAGATAAAAGTCACCCTACAGAGAGATTAGGTCACCCTATAGAGAGATCAGCTAGAAACAAGTCACTCTGTAGAGATTTCAGTTACAAACAGATCATCCTGTAGATAGTTCAGCTAGATACAAGTCACCTTGTAGAGAAATCAACTAGAGGAAGTCATCTTGTAGAGAGCCAGCTAGAAACAAGTCACCTTGTAGAGAGTTCAGTGACAAAGAAACTATCCTGTAGAGAGTTCTTCTACAAACAAATCGCCCTGTAGAGAGTTCAGATGCAAACAATCACCCTGTAGAGAGTGCAGCTACAAACAAATCAACCTGTAGAGAGTTTAGCCTACATTTCAAGTCCCTTAGTAGAAAGATCAGCTGTGAACAAGTTATCCAGTAGGGAATAATAGACATGTAATAAATATATTTATATAAAATCAAAAACAGTTGAAATATTAAAAATCTGTTCTGTCTTTTTATTCTTCCTGTGGTAAAGAAATAGGATACAAAAAGAAATGATATCTAATCAAAAACAGCCAAGCTGTAAAAAAAGGTGTGGCCCCTAAAATGGCCAAGGTGAAAAAAGATGTGAAATCCAAGGTGGCGGCCTAGAAATGGCTGTGATGGTAGGTTAATGGTAAAATTTTAATAACAACAATTCAGGTGAATTTGGTGCCGCTTGGTAGTGGCACAAAATTCACCTGAATTGTCGTTATTAAAATTTTTACCATTAACCTACCATCACAGCCATTTCTTGGCTGCCACCTTGGATTTCACATCTTTTTTCACTTTGGCCATTTTAGGGGCCACACCTTTTTTACAGCTTGGCTGTTTTTGATTAGATTATAGCTACAGTACCTACAATCAAATAAATGACACTGCTTAATAGTACAAGGATCATACCCAGAAATGTAAGACTTTGCAGTGGTCCAGTGATATGATACAATCAAGTCTATAAGTGCATTCTTCAAAGTGGTTCAAAGTGCATTTGATTATATAGCCTATAATTTTGGAAAACCTGTCAATGTACGGACACCAACAGATTGTGAGATTTGTGAATTTAAGCATTTCTATCCAGTATAGCTAGCCAAAAGCTGTACATGAATTCAAAGTTTCACCATGAATGCAGCCCACCATAGTGTTTAACCCACAGGTACTGATATAGCCATGATTTTGATGGGTGGTAGGTGAGCAATTAGTATATCAACAGAAAATAGCCAAAGAGGTCATGTGGAGTCTCCAGCCTAAAGAGATGACTCTAAAGACCATGCACCTGTTCCACTCTAAAGTGCATGCATAACAATTGTCTGGGAAACTGTCCAAGGGTGTCCATACCTTTAGCTGTATGTTCCAGCTGGCCAGTGACAGTCTAAGGTGCCAGAAGGTTCCCAGTGACTGGTACAGAAATCGCAACTCAGTGGCACGACTGTGCACGTGGTGTAAATTTGTAGTCTATTGGTGTGGTTGTATCCATTCATGGTGAAAAGTCTAGTTCAATGTTACATACATCAACGACTTGCAAAAATTTGGTCACAATTTATATGGCTTTTAAATTTCTTATCTCTCTATCAGACATTTTACTGACTAACTGAATGGCTGACTAACCTGTTGAAACTATATCATTAGGGGCTTAGGTAATTCAGTTAGAAGTTAGACGTCACCTGCATGTGTTTTTGCATACTGCAAGACACTATGTATGCATGCACATCATGCTGACTTCACATTTTTTTCTTTCTGTGTACAAAAGGCTTGTGCACATGTAGTGTATCAATGGCTTTGTGCATTAGTTGGTTAGCACTTAAGAATGAAAGGGAATTGCCCACAAGTTATTCACCATTCCTGTTACAGTTTAAGCATGAGCAGATTATTTGGTACATGCACTTTTGACAGTTCTCCATAATATACCTGTGTTCTTTATTATACAGAGCACACACACACACACACACACACACACACACACACACACACACACACACACACACACACACACACACACACACACACACACACACACACACACACACACACACACACACACACAATAAAATAAATTGACCACCTTGCTTGCCAGTTATTAGTTCCATGTATTATTCAATTTATATCTGCACATTCTTTCTAATGAAAAGTTTAGGGAAATTTAAGGGGATTTGGAACTCAAACAAGATAATAATACCTGCAGACATATTAGTGCAAATTTAATTCCTACGGCTATACAATTCTATAACTTACATAGGGATTAAATGTGTAAAATTAATATGGCTGCAGATGTAGGTGACATCCCTTATTTCATTACTAAGATCCCTACACAATTACATGTATACACTTCATCTGTCTAGGTTTTGATTTTGCAATAATTGTACTTCACAAGTAATGAAACGATTCACTACATTAAAATGCTGTAAGCACATCTATAATAGAATATCACACTGCTGGGACACAGCTAGCAGCTAGGTATGACCATAGTACATGTGTAAAATGAGGTTATTTACTACAGTATGTAAGATGTCAACTGTTAGAGAACTTATATGACTGGATTTGTGGAAAGGGGTCTTCCGCACGCATCCAATTCTATGAATGTGGAAGACCATAACTTGTGATCAGTATTGAAAAAACATATTAACTTGAAAAATTTTCCAACCAGGCATCCACCAAGCTATATTGGTGCTCACAACTGACCAAGGTTTAAGTCAATAGTCTTTTCTAATTGGAAGTTATGAGTCATCAAAGTTGGTAAATTGGATGTGTATGAAAGACCCCTTTTCACAAATCTGGTCACGTAATATGTATGCATGTGTGATATAGAATCTGACTTCTACACACAAAATTAAACCTCTGACATTCACTCATCCATATAACCACTACTCTACAGCCACCATGCCTATGGTATAATTATAATATCAAAGCCAAAAAACTGGACAATTCTTTATACGTAACTGTAAATTTGTGGTGATAATTTAGTTACAAATAGATGAATTATCATGGGCTTAGGCAATGAAAATATATTATGTAAATCATTTCTCATCATTTGATCAATAGTAGCTTTCAGGCGGATAGATACAACATTATTTGTCTGAGTGGAACATTCCTTTTTTGAAAATCTGAATTCTCCATTGAAATTACTAACATTTTGTGTGTGTGTGTGTGTGTGTGTGTGTGTGTGTGTATGTGTGTGTGTGTGTGTGTGTGTGTGTGAGTGTGAGTGTGTGTGAGTGTGTGTGTGTGTGTGTTTGTGTGTGTGTGTAAAAGCTGGATTTTTTTTCAAATGTGTCATGACTATGAATTTGTGATCACATTCTGTCTGACTTGCTAAATCCAAATCCATGCAGAGATGATCATCACAATCTAGTGTTTACCATACATAGTGCCCCTTTATAAACTCACGTACTGCATTCAGTGAGTTGTATAGAAACAATTATATTAGTAGTGTTTTACAAGAATATACATGGCTACATCAGAAACTTCACTGTACTCATCAATACATTTCAGCATTTTTTTGGGTAAGATAGAAGTTGGCTTTGCCCATCACTCATCAGTATAACTCCACCTAACACTTTCTTGTATACATGCATTAATATGTGACATACATTGTCATTGAGACATGTCAATATTAGACAACCTTGTAGCAACTATAGTCTATTCAGCTTTTGTTGCTCTCAATTGCAGCTGTATAAATGTGTGAAATAGTGCATACAACTTTTAGCATTATTTTGTACAAGCTAAAGAACATAATTAGCCCTTCCTTAGTGCTTGTAATAGTCATCATCGTAATCATCATAATCGTTAATGTTATCACCTCTAGATCTGCTTAGATTTATTATCTCCTAAACTGTCTTTCATACAGGTACATCAACATAACACTAATAATATTAATAAACGATGATGTCTTTATGGTACAAATATATCAGATCTATTTATACTGTATCCACATGATTGTGTCTGCCAAGCTGCCAGTTAATGGTTACACTTGTACACACCTCCTGTTTCTTATTTTTAAAACATTAATAGATGCTACATCCTGGTTACCTTTTTAAAAAAAATCATCTTAGAATGCCTAAAAACATGTATAACTTTGTTCATAGCTATAATTATTATCTAACTTTTGTAGCCATATGATTGGAATGTCTGGATACAGACATTCCAATCATGAGTTAGTGGTTCTGTGTTAGATCATCAGACATCACTGCACTGTTTAGTAGAGTACATGCAGTACATGAATTATATATACAATGTATTATGGCAAGTATATAGCTATTAACTTCTGTATTATGCTGTAGAGTACTTGCAACATGTCACTATGATAATCCACCACTCATCATGCCTCAGTTACATTTTATACCTGATTACTATAATTGTGTTTTTTAGTTATGGATTCACAATCATGTACAATAAAATTTAGCTATATATGTATGTATAATATAGTATTTCATAATGTTGGCTCGGTATCAGGTCATGTGTGCCACTAAAGAATTTCTACAAATTAAAGTGTTTATTGCCCTATATGATAATGATTATTTTGCAGTTTCATTAAATGATAAAAACGATGGTTTTTTTACAAGTTTAGGCTGTCAGCTGTATATTACATTCAGTGTGTTTAACTAGTACATAGCTATACAGTCGGCTGCAATGTATATTGCAAACCACAAAGCACCTTTCATCTGACATGTGCATTAAACTATTTCAAGAAAACTAAAGAGAGCCTACACAATTAAATAATCATCATAAAAATACCATAGTACATTTAGGATATAAAATGGATATAAAATTATATCTGCGATACAGCTTGTATTATATATCTGCAATATAGCTTGCTTGTATTAATATGCGACCTGTATACAATAGGTATTATTATGGAATGCCGTTGTGGACAAAAATCCATTTTTAAGTATGTACTATATAAATAAATGCATGTATCATTTTGTGCATGCTTGCATGCCTTTCGCATATTTATACATATAGGCATTTCAACTTTCAACACTCAAATAGTCATTTCACCACTTCAACTATTGCTTCATATTCTCTCAAACAGTCATTTCACCACTTCAACTATTGCTTCATATTCACACTTCAACACTCAAACAGTCATTTCACCACTTCAACTATTGCTTCATATTCACACTTCAACACTCAAACAGTCATTTCACCACTTCAACTATTGCTTCATATTCACACTTCAACACTCAAACAGTCATTTCACCACTTCAACTATTGCTTCATGTTCACACTTCAAAACTCAAACAGTCATTTCACCACTTCAACTATTGCTTTATAATCACACTTCAACTCTCAAACAGTCATTTCACCACTTCAACTATTGCTTCATATTCACACTTCAACTCTCAAACAGTCATTTCACCACTTCAACTATTGCTTCATATTCACACTTCAACACTCAAATAGTCATTTCACCACTTCAACTCTTGCTTCATATTCACACTTCAACTCTCAAACAGTCATTTCAGCACTTCAACTATTGCTTCATATTCACACTTCAACTCTCAAACAGTCATTTCACCACTTCAACTATTGCTTCATATTCACACTTCAACTCTCAAATAGTCATTTCAGCACTTCAACTCTTGCTTCATATTCACACTTCAACTCTCAAACAGTCATTTCAGCACTTCAACTCTTGCTTCATATTCACACTTCAACTCTCAAACAGTCATTTCAGCACTTCAACTCTTGCTTCATATTCACACTTCAACTCTCAAACAGTCATTTCAGCACTTCAACTATTGCTTCATATTCACACTTCAACTCTCAAATAGTCATTTCACCACTTCAACTATTGCTTCATATTCACACTTCAACTCTCAAATAGTCATTTCAGCACTTCAACTCTTGCTTCATATTCACACTTCAACTCTCAAACAGTCATTTCACCACTTCAACTATTGCTTCATATTCACACTTCAACTCTCAAATAGTCATTTCAGCACTTCAACTCTTGCTTCATATTCACACTTCAACTCTCAAACAGTCATTTCAGCACTTCAACTATTGCTTCATATTCACACTTCAACTCTCAAACAGTCATTTCACCACTTCAACTATTGCTTCATATTCACACTTCAACTCTCAAATAGTCATTTCAGCACTTCAACTCTTGCTTCATATTCACACTTCAACTCTCAAACAGTCATTTCAGCACTTCAACTCTTGCTTCATATTCACACTTCAACTCTCAAACAGTCATTTCAGCACTTCAACTCTTGCTTCATATTCACACTTCAACTCTCAAACAGTCATTTCAGCACTTCAACTATTGCTTCATATTCACACTTCAACTCTCAAATAGTCATTTCAGCACTTCAACTATTGCTTCATATTCACACTTCAACTCTCAAATAGTCATTTCAGCACTTCAACTATTGCTTCATATTCACACTTCAACTCTCAAATAGTCATTTCAGCACTTCAACTCTCAAATAGTCATTTCAGCACTTCAACTCTTGCTTCATATTCACACTTCAACTCTCAAACAGTCATTTCAGCACTTCAACTATTGCTTCATATTCACACTTCAACTCTCAAATAGTCATTTCACCACTTCAACTATTGCTTCATATTCACACTTCAACACTCAAACAGTCATTTCACCACTTCAACTATTGCTTCATATTCACACTTCAACACTCAAACAGTCATTTCAGCACTTCAACTATTGCTTCATATTCACACTTCAACTCTCAAACAGTCATTTCACCACTTCAACTATTGCTTCATATTCACACTTCAACACTCAAATAGTCATTTCACCACTTCAACTCTTGCTTCATATTCATACTTCAACACTCAAACAGTCATTTCGTTGCTTCAACTCTTGCTTCATTTTCACACTTCAACTCTCAATTGTTCTCATCAATTCTCCTCAGTGGCAATTCTGTAACCTCGTGTACCCTCGTGTACAAGGGACATATCACAAACGTTGTTGTATGGCTGCAGTATAAAGGTTGAGTCTGGAGATTCAGAGCAGGAATCTTGCAATTTGATTTGAAACAGGCTTAATTACAATCAACTTTCAAGTAATGCGCCGATCAATGTCATGCTGAGGGTGAAGGAATACAGGAGATGAGTGCCTGCCATGAAAAACAATTGGCTGTCAAATCCCCATTATGTCCTCACCTTTTGTAAGAGGGCAACTAGCTAGATGCATATATTCAATTCATGTGACATGAATAGCCATTTATGGTATGTGAGCATAGAGCCGGATGACTGTCAATTGCCCCAAGAATGTAGACAAGAATCGACAATCACATATGGAGATGTCCCGGGAGGGGGTGGGGATGGGACATGACATTGATAGGTGCGTGACACCTTCCCATAGATTTTTACCAATACTAGACATTGCATGTGAGGATCAAAGTGCCAAAGTATGCCTGCCGTACTTTCCATACAGTACCAATTAGGTGCATTACTGTACTCTATGAGTCATTCGTACAGAAGAGTTATGCGGATAGCCAGGTATTAGTATAGTCTCTAACAGCAGTGTCTCAGTTGTTGTTTTTTTTTCTAAATCAATGTACATGATATTGTATAGTCACTATAGCTATGGCTAATGAGATAATGCGTTCTAGCCAGGGATGCACATAGGTCTATAGTATGGTCGATTAGTATGCAGAGTCTTCCTGTACACTGGTGTCCTTGTGAAGGAAGCTTTATGTATGAGTGTGAGATCAGGAGCTATGCCGACAGTAGTGTCCTTTAAAAAATTTTGATGCTGTTCCATCTGGACCAGCTGATTTGTTTGGATCTAATTCTTGCAGTAGTTGAAGTACAGGTACACCTTCTGTTGTAATATTCATTGGTGAGATATTGGGAAACACAGTACCTTCAAGAGTGGCGATTGCAGCTGTGGAGTGAGTATAAAGACAGACTTAAACCGATCATTTTAAATAGTAGCTTTTAATGAGATGTGGTTCTTTGCATTGTACTTTCCTTGCTATTGGATTGCCCCACAGCAAGGCACTTGTCAGTGAAATGTATGGGCCTGCCTGTCATTTAGGGGTGGTTTGGAAGCTCATTAAATAGCACTTGGTCATGGAATCCCACCAGGTTTTGCATATAGAGAGTCTTGCAACCTGAGTGCTGCAGCTACAGTGCAGCCAGTACATAAAGTGTCACTATAGTAGAAGCTTGTATTATCTCTTGAATGTCTTACACTTGTTAGCTGGTGGTTCAACAAGTACAGCTCATCTATAAGGCCTGGTTTAACCTCATAGTACTGATGGGCTAGGTGGCATTTGGAAGAACACCCATCTCTGGTTCAGAGAGAAGCAGCTGCCATGCTACGCAAACCATTAATTTATCGTGCAGACAAGTTCATAATCGGTAGGATATTAAATATCCTTTTAGGTTTGAACAGTTGTCAAGGGCAGATTTAGAGTAGTGCTTGAGCACCCCTTCGGAATTTTAAAATATTTCCTAGCTAGGAAGCTAGTAGAAACAACAGGTGCAGTTACATGTTAAGTGTAATTAAGAATAGAAAAGAGCACAGGGAAGTGATAATATTTTCTGTATGTGTGAATGTAATGAGTAATGAGAGTAATCCAAGTATTGAAGAGAGGTGTTCAAGCTTTTTTTGTACAGACTGAAATACTCAAATAGAGCAGTCAAGTACTAACAGCATTTGTTTTTGGAAAATCAGTCTTAATGCCACATTTGAAATACATAGAAATCTACACTTATGTGTCACCACTAAAGCACATACTTATGCGCCTAGTAAAATATTTCACAGAATTTCAGGCAATTCACAGTACTCACTACTGATCTATTGAATAAAAGTTTGTAATGCCTTATTTTATCATAAATATTCCAGTTGTACAATGTGACATTAAGGCTGATTTTCCAAAATCCGGTCACATTTATTGATTTGTGTAAACTATAGCTAATTACAGAAAAGGAAAATATTGCACAAACTGAATCTAAATTTCTTTCTCTTCTTGACACGTGTGCTGCTATCTAACCATTGTGCCAAATGTCTATATACCAGAAACTTAATAGTACTCAATTTTAGCTAGCTACAAACTTGATGTTTGGGTGTTTGGGTCTTTTTGTGACTGAAGCATTTTACTAAGGTTACATACGCCTGCTACCAGAAATTCTGGACTTCAGCACCACATATATATAATATATCCAGGGGTGGTTTTGGGGGTGGGGGGTGGGTTCTAAGGTTTCCGGAAACCCCTTGGGGCTTGGCTTACTTCAGAACAGCTTTCCAGCCATTAGGCAACTACAGTACTGATTCTTCATTAACTAGCTACAACCAAACCATCCCATAGGGCATAACACATGAATCATGCTCAACAATATTATATCGGCTAACTGACACTGATCACAGCCCAAGTTTTAAACTTGTAATTTATGCCCATCATTTAATCATTAATTTATAGTTTTGTGCATTTATAATATTGGTAGTAAACCTTCCAAGACTACATGTAGAATTCGAACAAACAGAAGAGGTGATGGTAGTAGTGATAACAAAGGACGATTCTGGTCGAATGCCAAGATGAAGAAGCAAAGAGCCTTAGATCGATACTCTCTAATAGATACCATAATTATTGGTCAGTTAGCACTAACTATAGTCTATAGCTAGTAGCCTGGCTGTGATTCATTTTGTAGGTCCACTTAGTAGCTACAAGGGCAGAAACTGACTTCCATCAGTAATTTATTGGAAGGAGGCTTTAGCACAGATGAAAAGAAGCTCTAAGCACTAAATTAAGTCCCATTTATTTTACCTAGGTTTCCTACAAGATTAGCTATTTAGAATATCAGCAGAAGAAATTGACATTTCAACTCTGAGCATGGTTGAATGGATTGCATACTTAGCTAGATAGGGTGTAAGTATTGAACCCTTTCTAAGATTCTGGTAAAATTGATAAGCTATAGTCAAGACACCATTGTATTTCTGCATTGCAGAAGTTCCAAAGTGATGATATTAGTGAGGATCAGCAGACCAAAACTAATGTGCATGTATAGTAGTTTTAAGCCATCGAATTTTATTAAATTTCAAGCATTATAAAATTAGAACCTTGCCCCCAGACCCCTGCATTTGAGTCTTACTACCACTGGAAACCCCCCCCCCCCCCCCCCCCCAATAGAAATCCTAAATCTTCCCCTGATATCCTTCTGCTTGTACTATTGCATCTGATATACCCTAATAGAGCAGTCATGTACACTTAATGACTAAATAATATTTTCAGATCAGACATTGTAACACCATGCTTGAGGGTCATGACATTATATTGCTAGTCTGCAGTGTTTAAAGATATGGAACTCCAGTATTTTATCAGTTGAGTGTACAGAATGAATCCATGCTGTGCATACTTGTAGTTAGAAATCAAAAAGCAATGTTTCGGTCTCCACTAACTAACCAGGGGCACTTATATGTAATCACTATACTGCTTTAATTATAGCAACTTGTGAGTTTTGAGCCACTAATTAAAAAAATATTTGAAGGCTCTCAGTGGCTAGGGCTGTGCCACAGTTCCCTGTCTTCAGTAACTCAATACTGCTGTTGGAAAAACCCTTCAGACTACACTTCACTCATTGTGTGTCCTCGGTAAAGAACATAATGGGCATAATGTCAACTATGTACACCACCACAGATACATAAATACATTAACATCATACAAAGAATGTTTTACTTGTTTGTAGAAATCATTTTCACTTGTCACATTGTGTTGTGTAAGGTGAATAGAGTCTGTAACATAATAGGCTTTTTTTCAAAATTGCCTCAATATACTAGAGAATGTGTTCAGCACCAGCCTAGTAATCTATGTCAATGCTTGCACTATGCTACAATAAGATGGCTATGGCTCTTCAAGCACTTGCTTTGCATTGGTCTTGAAACCGTTCCTGTCTGCATGCTGTATTATTACCATGTGGCATATGTATTAAGCGCCACAGAGCCACCACCACTTTGGAATAGATTGTCTTGATGCAATGTTCAGTAGTAAACTAGTTTGCATGGAGGATCATAAGCTCTGAAGTAACCATATGGACAATTCAGTCTTGTTTCCTGCTTTGCATTCCAAGTACCTCCATTGTAACCAGGTACATAGATTTTGTTTGCTGAGATATACCGTATGTTTCTGCATGCATCTTTTTGGGTCTTGGGTTGCATTGTAGACTGTCTATTTATGTGACACTCTATTGTATCTATTCACGTGGCACTCTATTGTGTCATCTAAGATTGCATGGTGGTAAAATTGCATTCTAGTCGTAACAGGGTCGACCAACTCCAGGAGGTTGTAATCAATTACTACACTATCCATGACATGCAGTATAGCTGAATGTACTTGTAAAAACTCAAAAATACTTACAAATTAGACTCCTCAATGTAATAGGTCATCAATGTAATTATGTCACATACAGTATAAATTTTATAGTTGGAAGTACACCAAATATGTAAACTGTTAGCTACGATATGCTGTCCTACCATGAGATTGGCAAGTTTAAGGGCAAACAGGTCGAAAATTAGACTTACTGTACGCTGAGCAAATTAAACAACTTAAGAGAAGCCAAAGATCCTTACCCCTATACTCTTAACATGCAGTGTGGGGGAATAGGGTAACTTTGGAAGTGAAATTGCACAGTGAAGTTTGGATAATATAGCAGACTTGGATGCCATTCTGGGGGTCAGGAGTCATCCTCCCCAGGAATATTATATTGACTATAGAAGGTGTTTTATGACATTTCAGACTGCTCTTATTGTGCTTTTATTTATTTGTTGCACCCTGTAGCTACAGCTTATTAAAGGAGATATTTAATATATCTATTAGTGGGTGACTGCTCTATTAGAGTATTTAGATTGTTTTGCTACAAGAAGTTACCAATAATAATAATAATAATGGGGGCGTGCCACCCCTTATAAAAATGGTCCAAATGCATCAACAATTTAAACCTTCAGTAAAAAAAATGGTGCTTTCAAAATTTGATGCTAAGTTACACTACTAGACTGGGTGAAAGTCTATATCACTGACTCTACAGCCAGACCCTACAATATATAATAATTATTATGTGACTGGATTTGCAATTGCAAAAAGGTATCTTTTTCACATACAAAATTTGATTCATTTTTTTAACTTTGAAGCTTCATTACTTTTTGATCATTGCTTATAATTGTGCCTGAAATTTTCTGTGAGTGCAGTTAAAGTATCTGGCTGCATTTTGAAACTAAGAGCAGGTTACATAATTAGTATAAGGAGTCAAGTGTTTGTTTGCTGGTATGTAAAATGTGTACCTTTTGCAAATTTTTATTTGCTGGCATGTGAAATGTGTACCTTTTCACAAATCCGGTCACATATGAAGGTTTACAGGTTGGTAGAGCTTGCTGCACTGATGAGTGTTCTCATGTACACAATTCTATTAGTGGCTGTGTACTGCATGATTATGTCGAATCTGTTGAATAGCTAAATGCATTTACATGTGGAGGGACTTGGAGTCAAGCACAATTAATCTAGTTATTGACAAATTAGGTGATGACCACAGATATACAAGCATGCATGCGCAGCAGCAATATAAGCACACTTATCACCCGCATATACCCCACATGTACATGTTCATATGTAAGATGGGTGAACATATGGCATACACCATGTATCAACAAACTACATTTCTTGTATATAGTAACTACACATGAAGTGTCTACTGAACAGGATACGTGTACGAAATGTGGCATGTACACATCCATGCAGTACAGGATAGGTACAGGTGACCTGTCCTGTTTTGTGTCCTTGGTATCATGATAATGTAGGATTGGTAAACTTTGGTCCACTGCTGTTTAGCACAATTGTGGGTACAGGGAAATACAGGGCATGCCCGGACAGGCAGATCTGTTTTGTCTGTGTGCTTGTACCATGTGTTGTATTAGAGTATATGAATTGTTTCATACATGTGCTTCATGTTTAAACTACTTTGCTGCATGTACAGAATACCTGAACCTAGTTTTAAGCATATATTTCACCAAGAGTTCTCCTATATAATATTATGAACTCCTGGTTTCACTTATTAGTAGTGTGACCTTGCACTTTACACAATGACCCTGCTCACAAACTATTTATAAAAGCTGGGTACTACAGTATGGGACATGTAAATATAACAGATGTTTAAATACGTACTTTGGGCTTCACTGTTGTAAAAAAATAAAATGGATACATACTTGGGGTTAAGTGCATAGCATGCACAATAATAGGGCACATCAGTCCTGGCAGGTTTCCAGAGGCTTACTTAGGGAGATTTCCTGGGGTTTCATAACCCCCTACAAAGTTTTAACTTGTATATTTGCAGCAGGACCACCAGACTATCTTAGTTTGGCAGCATGAATATACCGAATAAATGGGAGCAGTGCAAGCAGATAGCTACAGTATAATAGAAAACTTACAAAGATTCCTCAAAAGTGGGTTAGGGGAGAGCTATGTATTGAAAAAGCTTTATAAAAGATTGAGGTACTCAGATCTCTGATAGGGCAGTCAAAACTACTCTAATAGAACACATTACAATTTTAAAGTGGGTGCTAAGAATGTTCAAAATCTGTCAGCAGCTGCTGCACCTATAGCTCACTATCAAATCTGGAAAACGCCTTGAAAAAACCCTTGATACACCTCTGCGTTTCAGCACTATACATTATGTTTAAATTCATTGTCATTAAGTTCTAATGTCATATAGAAACTTCAGCATGAAGAGCAGAATGTGTAGATTGTGGTATGCTAAGTAGCCACAAACATGCATGGTTCACTCCCACTATGTAATTCTGTGATGTTACAAGCCTTTGTCCTTGCTATTTAGTAGCTATAATGTACAATAAAAGTGTAGAAAAGCTATTTACTCAGCACTGCAGGGTTTGCATCTATGTGGTAAACACACAGCTGTCTTTGGCTTAGCTTAGCTATATGGTTGTGTTGTTGAACTTACTTTTGTCACTACGCGTATCAGTGCTTTACAGCACAAGTGCTGAAGGCCTGTAGGACACCTGGTCCTACAACCTGTTTTGAAGATGTTAATGATATAGGTGTGTTTGAAAAGTTGCATAAAGGAGAAAAAATCACCTGAGCTAATATTCAGACTCATAGATACACCATAGCTAGGCAACATGTACGGGGCTGGTACACCTGTACCAGTGCTATGTACATTATGTTACGACCTATTCTATAGCATCCCAAAATGATGTGTTGCAACAGTTCTGTAGCACCATACGCATGCCAGGGAGCTATGATTGTGTCTTTTCTATAACTCTTTGATGATGTGTTGTAACACCACCTATAGCACTGTGTGTCAAGGTGTTGTGACTGCACTTTAAGGATTGGCTACTGCAGGAACACCTGTTGTGATCAGCACCACCAAATTAATAGATCACGGCAGCATATCATTTAAGGTGTTATCAGTACCAACACCTCAGACTGATGTAGCACTTTGTGTGTGGTAATCAACACCTCCAAACAAACTAGGCTGACGGCATTCTACACTCTACTCTGGACGGAAAGAAACTGTATGCAGTATAATACTTATGTTAGAGTCCCATGCAATGTTGCTGCTACACTCTTAGTTATCAATGGTTCCAGTATACGTAGGTTGACAAAACATCCCGGAGGGTGACTCTAGCACTCAATGCTGGATGTCTTCAGCACAGTGCTACTTACAATAAGGTGTTATCATACTTATAATCCAATTGTACTGATAAATCTTAAAAATTAAGGCTTGTGCATGTATTTATAATTAAGTGATAACATAATCTACAATCATTCATTGTTTTTAATTTAGATCAACTTGACCAAATGGTATGTACTTAGCTTAATTGTTTAAATCACAGCATAGTCAACTAAACATAGCCAAAGAAATTACTGCATCTAAATCCTAGAATCATGTTATCATTAAAGTCTTTGTTGGTACGGTGGCATGTAGGCATTCTCAAAGTCAGAAAACACGTGGAGGATGTTGGAAGAATCTTATCATCACCCAAGAAGATCAGTTCAATTTTCTTACCAAATCCTCCCACTGGGACTGAGTCAGCCCCAGTGCAAAATACTAGCACATGTTCTAATGTGCACTCTATGTCACCAGCTACAGTGAGACAGTTGTATATTCAATGTATACTGGCAACTTTAAGTACTGTACCTTCACAGTCATCCAGAAAATCTCCAAAGAAAACATAAGCCTGTTCCTCTACACTCCTCTGGTCATCTCCTGAATATGTCACAGAGAACAATTCCTTTAGCGATTCTATAAATACAGATGTGCGTATATATATGTGCAGGAATCATTGATCGATCTGTTTATACCTGCAGTCAGAACTGATGGTCGAAACCTAAACAGATCTCTTAATACACAGCCATCATGATGTTTCATGTAATGTAGCACACCAGTGCACTGCAGTCCCTCTGCAAACTGGTCCATTGCAGCCTTCGGCTTAATGAGACAATGGTAGTCTATTAATATTGAAATTATTTCGTCTTTATCATCAGTTGTTAGGGCCTCAAACGGCTTCATGTAGCCGGTTTCCATTAGAGCACTCTGGTTGAGGTATTGCTCACCATCAAATACGGCTTGCACTTCATTGTTGGATGTAGCTGCTTTGATCTAACAAAATAAATGCAATTTTACATTTACAATAGAATCGACATGATATGCTTCTAAACTATGATTCAGGAAAATTACATTAGTTGACCTTTGGTTGTATCGAGTGATTGGAGTCAAATATTTTACAGCATTTGCAAGGGGGCTTTAAGTCATAGTTCTTATTTTAGGGATCATAAAGTTTAGGATTTTTCTAGCCAAAACTATTACCCTAAAACCAACCTCATTTTTCCTTCATGAAAATGTGGCAGCATTGATTAGGCATAACCAACAAGCCCAAAATGTCTTCAGACTGACCCCAAAACTTCCCAACAAGGAAGGTTCTGTGGAGTTTTCAAAAATCTCTATGTTACAAAATTTATGCTAACAAGCTAACTGATGCCTCAGCCAAGCATAACTCGACAATTGATAAGGCTACGGGCTTGATTTCTTTGTACCACTTCACCCCAAGATGTACCTTTTCACCAATTATGGTGTAATTGCAATAGCACAATACTGCTTCCCTCTATAGCTGGTTAGCAATCACGCTTATATCTTTTGTAGTGACTGGATTAATCACGGACTGAGACGCTTCTCATACAGTTCTTTGTAAATAATGCATATAGCTGAAGGTATTAGCCACTTAAGTGTTCAGTACGTAATCAATTGCTGGGATGTGTTCGTATGCTAATTTTATGGCATGCCTGATGCCTTTCTCTAATGCAGTAACACAGCAAAAATAGCGCTCCAATACTACCTATACTAATCCTGTCTTTGGTCAGTATTGAAACAACCATTTTAAAAAGGTCCCCATAATGAGACAAAACGAACCTCAAATCTACAAATGGCTCCAATGTTGTTCACTATTGGAGCTCGTGGTCTGTTTTTGTTTGAGCTTAGGTAAAATTTCTGCACTATTATTAGTTCCAACACCAAAACATAGATGGAATAAATACAGTCAGTATTTGTGTATAATATTATGCTGTGTATGCACGAGTTCAACAGTCATAATCATGTTACAGCAAGGTGAACAAACAAGTAGAAAGAAATTGAGAATTTTACGGTGGATTAGGAATCAAAGAAAAAAGCATTGAAACAAAGGCAGCTAAAAAGTGGCGAAACAAGGGAGGTGCAGATATACTTACCGGTGGGCATATAATCCCCTAATTCAGCCAAGGTTATGAACTGAAGAATAAGGATTAAATGTCCACTAGTATATCTGTACGTATAATCAATGCTGAAGGCATGCCAGCGACTGGTGATAACTTCCATAGGGGGGAGGGGGAAACAAAACAAAAAAAAAATCAAAAAAAAAACAGCACAATTGTTAATGAGGATGGGCTCACTGGAACATTGGTAGCATGGACAGAGAACATAGAATGTGTGATATGACAATTATGGTAGTAAATAAAACAGTAACAATAATTAGCACCTCCTCTGCAGTGATTTGTTTATTATTATTCTAACTTTCTCTGTGTATCGATGTAAATTACCTGCTGGATTAGTGCCTTTATCATTAAAGGAAGATCCTCGTCATCTATTTCAATATTGGTGGTCTCCCCAGTACACAAATATTGGTATACGCTATCAGACAGCAATGGAAATCCTGGTCCTCCTTGGACAACAGAGATGCCAGCATACCATCCAATACGCATGAAGTCTTTCTTCTGTGTATCAAACAAGTGTTTAATTTTTCGAAGATTGACTTACTGCTTACCTGAATGGCTTGTACATTGGAGCTAAAGAACTTGTTTTTTTCCTCCAAGCATGAAACCAGATTGGCTCAGTTCTTTGATAAATAGCCTGAAAAATTCCCGCTTCGGTCCACCTAAATCGACTCCACTTTCACCAACAAAAGTCACCTACAGTTATAAGTAATCACTACATACTTTATAAATAACAAATACCTTCATCCGTTTATTCACGTCAAACTTTTTCTTACGGGCTTCTTTTAAGGCATCTTGCAGTAAATTACTTCTTCTTACGTTGATTGTGAACTCATCATTCAGTTCACCCAGTAGAGTGTTTACAATGGCTTCTGTACTACTGAAATAATTGCATTTTAATTGTTATTCATAGACATTATGATTACTTTGTAGAAGTCTCATCTCCGGCCGTGGGTGGTGCAATGAGACTTGATGCCAATAGAGTGGGTTCTGCACCACTAAATGATTGCAGCATATATAATTATCATTAACAGACATTCTGATTACTTTATAGAAGTCTCATCTCCAATATCTGCTGCAGATGGAACATCTTCATGGGTGAGATCAATAGATGGTCTGATTGAGCAATAAGTGGATAAAATTGAATATATATATTAGGTTTAAATTTCATACACTGTAGGTTCACTCTGCTGAAGTTGCCTAGTAAGCACATTGCAAGGTGGCAGGACAACAGAATCCTCCTCCTCACTGTTGCTATCTCTATCAGTGATGTTTGCAGAGTGAGTCATCTGTGGACAATACAACATTTGCCTTTTGAAATTGTACTGACATAGCTATATGAGAATGTTGATTAAATTTTGCCAGTTTTATTTTTTATTTTTTATACAAGTGATATAGTTCTGCATGGGCTTAGATTTGTGACTTGCTAAACTCATACACAACACATGACCACAAATTAAATAACCAGTAAGTTGGCATATATTATTTGGAAGCAGCAAAGTCCTGGATATAAGAGTGCTGTCAATGTCCAAGCACACCACTAAACTTTACTTTTCACAACAAATGCATAGCTAAACTACACACTACCGGTTTGCTCAGGCTACTTTTCATGCATGGATTTTCTAGAGATGCATGCCAACCATTGGGAATACTCTTGCACTTTGGAGTGCCACTGACTAGATGGAGCACAAGACAAGAGGCATATGGATAGTTGCCTAGAAGTTTATTTTGGCTTGTGCTTTTAGTCTGGCACACCATATAATGCTCAAAACATGGATAATTGAGTACATAGCTTAGACGAAGCAAACTCAAGAGATATTGCAACACATGCATAAATATATATATATATACCATTCTCAATACTAGCATGTCCCACTTGCAACTATATAG
Organism: Dysidea avara; assembly: GCF_963678975.1. Taxonomy (NCBI): domain Eukaryota; kingdom Metazoa; phylum Porifera; class Demospongiae; order Dictyoceratida; family Dysideidae; genus Dysidea; species Dysidea avara. Next base: position 35,131,689 of record NC_089275.1, on the reverse strand, counting down.
GCTCACACTAGTTATGCCAGTATATGGGCTAGCAAAACCATGGCAGTGTTTACCTATATCAAGGCACTCTAATAGAGTGGTCATTCATCTACTCTACTGCTTCTTTTAGCAATGGCATACACTGCCTTAAATTGCAAGGATTCTTGTGGGTAGGGTTGATTTCCAGACTGCAATGTTAAATTATAAGGTAAGTTATAACGGTAAGTTTATAGAAACCGATGGATACGCAAAAAAAGTACCAAAGAGTTACAAAAATAGTGCTCTGCGATATACCGGTAATACCGTTTATCGTGATAAATTATCATAACTGCTTATCATACCGTGACAGCCTTTGATAACCGATACATCAAAATACCAGTATACGATTGTGGTGTTTAATTACCCAATTCGTTGATGGTTTAGCAGACAGGCCCTAAGCAAAACTCAAGGTTGTCACATTACAACACATGCCTACTTGTACTGGACTAGCTATATATTTTTGGTTTTTTGGGATGCATACCGCTTCATACTAGGCCCAAGAAATGATGCAATAATTACAATAACAAGCTAACCGATATCGATATATCGCGATATTTTCCTGTTACTAATACCGTGTATTCAAATTTCAATACCGCCAAGCACTACTCAAAAAGCAAAATAATTAAAAGTATACTAAGCAGAGATGCCAGATTAGACTTCAAACACCACAGTCGTGTCTGTGGGCTTGACGGGAATGTAGTTAGCTTTCAGTAAGCCTTTATTACCTACACCAGTGCTATCAATGCGATTCACACTATCTATAATAATTGTACATGTATTATGCTGAGGCCTGTGTTGATACATATGCCCCTTTTCCTGTCGAATGCTGTACAATTTCAACAAATGTTGTTCAATATTTGACATTCACAGACAAATAGTCGTATAGTTACAGACTTATTTTGCTCAATATCGAATACAGCAGAAAAACACACGCATGTATGAAAACAGAGACCTTACAATTATGTTTATTTACAAAATCACCTAAACTCGAATAATTTTAGTTGCCTGCCTAACCACGTGCATAGTCTCAAGACTACAGGTTAAATGAAGCAGTGCATGGCTCCCATTCCACGCTACAATTACAAACTCATGGGTGGCATTGTCATTTTGAGTGTATGCCATTTGCACCCTGTACCATATCAGCATACCAAAGTGTTAATTTTCCATAGAGACTCCTTTCTTAATGCAGCATAATTATGTAGATGAAACTAAACTATGCTTAAGAAACTATAAGAGGGTGTGGGTAAATACCTGTAGCTGCACTTATAATTAAAAATGGCTAGAAAGGACTTTCCCTTGATAGGTATGCAATAAAATATCACCAAGCTCCCTCTAATGTCGTAGTGCTGGGATAATATATGACAAAAGTTAATATACTGGTGCATTAAAATAGGCTTTCCAGTGATAAAATAGTAGTGAAACAAGAGAAGATGGCACCTATACTGTTATGGCATCGAGCAAATGCCAGTTTATGGATTTTTACAATACAGCTATCATCACGTTCCTTTCATCCCTTTTATGTTGCTACAGCACTACTTTTTTAAAATTTGATTTATTGTTACTGCACTAATGACTAATTCATATAAGGTAAGTAGAAATTAAGCTCACTGGAATATATACAATGCACAATATTCTGTATACGCACCTCCAACTCTGTATCTACAAACATTGTGGTACAGGTGAGATCATGATCATCTTCGTCAGATGATTCAGCAAACCTGTCCAAAAGAAATAAATGTACAGTTGCATACTATAATGTGTGACCAGGCCTGCAACAACCGAGCCCATCCCATGATAACATGCGTGACTGAACTTATCTGCAATAAGGTACTCTTTAGTTCCCTTTTCACACATTTACACTACACACTAATAACAAGCAAAATGCTGACTTCTTGCACTGATTAAGTTTCTTTGTATACAGCAGCCAAATACTGTAGCTTCACAGTAATAATAATTCAAAGGATGGGTGGTCTCACTTGAAAAGGGTGCTTATGCATCACATATTTTATGTTGGCAACTACTAAAATCCATACCTACTACCACAAACTTGCAAATGTTCACGGAGCTGTGAAATTACTATCTTCTCTCCACAATTCAGACATTCCTCTTTGACACTTGCTACCTAATTACAAACAAAGTATGCAGATGTAGCTTTGTAATACTCTATTATAATGGTCACTGTCTTACATACCTGATCAACAATCTCCTGTGCTGGTGTTAGATCTAGGCTCACTTGCATAGGACGTATGTAGACCCTTGCTACACCGATATAAGATCGGAGAAGTCTTGGTGAACTACTGATAGTAAAAGGGATTGTTTCCAGTTTCCTTGTGCTCTGCGTGCTCTTTAGGAATTCCACTCCTCCACCTTGTCGAAGCTTTGGAAATTCAGCAAAAAGAACTTCCTGAAACTCCTTTACACTGCAGTCAATATTGGAAATGGTCACCCGCTTCTCTCCTAGGCCAGCAAGGATTAATGTATTTTTGGCCATAGTGTTGGTGGGAACTTTCTCATCATCAGTTTCTGAGAGGCAGAAAAAACTGTGAGTCCAAGTGGAGGTCTTCTTTAATTTTTTGGCCCGAATAGCTGGAGAAACAGTGCTACGTCTTTTTCCAAAATTATGTCGGTGTTCTGCAGCTACGGAAGTGTTTCTGGCCTCTCTAAGTATATTGATGGCATTGCTGTAGGCGCTTCCAAATCTTTGCATCCTTCCTGTATGCATAATAATTATTATGAATTTAATCACATAATGATTTTAGAGGTTGTATAATAGTTGTAGCTATAAGGTTTAAGTGCAGTGTTAGGTTCAAGACACTAGTGTTGTGCTTTGAAATTATGAAATTATTACATGTATTGAAGTGTTGACAAGGTCACTGCTGATGCAGAAATTATCAAAGAGCATGTTGATCAGTCAAAGAGTTGGTTTTTAAGCACAATGATGTGGTAAACAATTAGAGACTTTTGCTAACCAAATTCTCATTGCATGTGCTTAAAAACCAACTCTTTTGACTTATCAACATGCTCTTTGATATAATCTCTGCATCAGCAGTGATCTTGTCAACACTTCTGAGCACCCATATAGCTATATATAGCTACAGGACAACATGATAGTGATTACGTATGTACCAAACAATAATGTCCCATACATACATCTAAAGTATCTGAGCAGCTATATTCCTACATGCAGCTTTAAGTATGACAATCAGAGCACTGTGGCCTTCTATGTTTGCGGAGGCTAGCTATGATGACCTCAGTCTACATGCAGTATAGCCACTAGAGCTACGTATATACTGTACTAACTGACTCACCTGAATTCTGCTGCTCGACTGATTGCTGTTGTTGGTTAGAACCTCGCTGTAGCTGGCTGCCACTACTGCATGGCTGATCATCAATACGGTCACTGCCGCTCCTAGTGGCTGCTGTGATGAGACGGCGTGTTCGGCTCACAGTTGCCGGGTTGGTCTCTTGTACCGGCTGTGGCCCACCTCCCTCTGACGAATTATTGCCGCGAGGATGATTTTGATGGTTTTCTTGGCTGTCAATGTTTCCTTCTCCACGTGCGGCCTGGTTTTCTGCAATATAAATTCAATTATATGCCGTACCGTGCGGACCTAGACAGCCAATTGGCATATGCAATTGGGTTAGCTAACCTTCCAGTGTAGCTTGAGGAGGGCATCTCAATTGCTGTAAAAACTCGATCGCATGCCCCAAAGATCTTCGTTGGTCGCTAGAAAGAAACTCCATTCCAATGACACAGAAAATTATACTGAACTTGTTGCCAATAATTTATATGCTGGCCGGCGCCCGTATAGTATTACGATCACGTGTAGCCGGTCGGAACGTCATTTTTTCTCCCCGGTTTGTTTGAACTGGTTTAAACGTCATTTTTAATACGCAATACTGTATACACAATGACAGATTCCGTTGGCGAATTGTTGCAAGATATCGAACGAACTCTTCTTCGTGTATATGTGTCCGCATCAGATGTGATTCCTGTCAATGAACGCATTACTGACGTATCGGACTATATGCACAATACTGACTTGGACGGGGCTATATTTGCTTTAGAAAACATTCTACAGAGATTAATTGTCTTACAGCCATTTCTTACTCTTGATTTTCCTGGAATTAATCAGGTGATATACAACGTTAGGAATCTTGTAGATGAGCTTAAAGAAATGGAGGACGAAATGCATAGAAGCCATCACAGGAGTAGAGGAAGGCCTAAAATCCAAATCACAGAACATGAACTGCTAAATCTTTTGGAACTGCGATTTACGCAAGTAGAAATTGCATCACTTTATGGGTGTTCTGCGAGAACTGTTAGAAGGAGGATTTTAAG
>NC_089275.1:35008262-35127129 GCF_963678975.1 Dysidea avara | reverse complement strand
AAACAGATAATAAAAGACAGATGTACAACCAGAGAACAAGTCTCTCCAAAAACGCTCAATTCGTTGGTTGTGTACACTTCTGCCAGTTATAAAACTTCCTCTTCCTGGACCACGGAGATGATGTCGTAGCATATACTCTGAAACTAGAGTATTCTCCCCACCGTGGTCTGATCTAACTCTAGAAGGTAGACCGTATGTCTCTACTGCTTTTAAAAATACCCTCAAGACTGTAACAGCTCTGTTATTATCACTGGCTTTCAAATAAACAGGAACACGAGAATAACCATCCACTCCACCATGAATCACAATCCTCCATCTGATGAGTTTGTGGTTACCATCAATGTGCCACAAACTGTTTGGTCCTTTTACCTTATACCTGCGTCGATGCAAAATGCTTCTCATTCTTTGTTCCACACCACAAGGATCCACCCGTAGCATACTTTCCCGTATCTTCCACCTTTGAATATGATAATTTTGAGTCTGCAAATAGCCAGCTAGGGTTTTTTTCCCTGCACATGGAAATATGTTAACAAACTGAGCAACGAGTTCATCTAGATCTTCATCACTCAGCTCAGAGAACTCTATCATTTCCTGTAAGTTGTAGCTTAAAATCCTCCTTCTAACAGTTCTCGCAGAACACCCATAAAGTGATGCAATTTCTACTTGCGTAAATCGCAGTTCCAAAAGATTTAGCAGTTCATGTTCTGTGATTTGGATTTTAGGCCTTCCTCTACTCCTGTGATGGCTTCTATGCATTTCGTCCTCCATTTCTTTAAGCTCATCTACAAGATTCCTAACGTTGTATATCACCTGATTAATTCCAGGAAAATCAAGAGTAAGAAATGGCTGTAAGACAATTAATCTCTGTAGAATGTTTTCTAAAGCAAATATAGCCCCGTCCAAGTCAGTATTGTGCATATAGTCCGATACGTCAGTAATGCGTTCATTGACAGGAATCACATCTGATGCGGACACATATACACGAAGAAGAGTTCGTTCGATATCTTGCAACAATTCGCCAACGGAATCTGTCATTGTGTATACAGTATTGCGTATTAAAAATGACGTTTAAACCAGTTCAAACAAACCGGGGAGAAAAAATGACGTTCCGACCGGCTACACGTGATCGTAATACTATACGGGCGCCGGCCAGCATATAAATTATTGGCAACAAGTTCAGTATAATTTTCTGTGTCATTGGAATGGAGTTTCTTTCTAGCGACCAACGAAGATCTTTGGGGCATGCGATCGAGTTTTTACAGCAATTGAGATGCCCTCCTCAAGCTACACTGGAAGGTTAGCTAACCCAATTGCATATGCCAATTGGCTGTCTAGGTCCGCACGGTACGGCATATAATTGAATTTATATTGCAGAAAACCAGGCCGCACGTGGAGAAGGAAACATTGACAGCCAAGAAAACCATCAAAATCATCCTCGCGGCAATAATTCGTCAGAGGGAGGTGGGCCACAGCCGGTACAAGAGACCAACCCGGCAACTGTGAGCCGAACACGCCGTCTCATCACAGCAGCCACTAGGAGCGGCAGTGACCGTATTGATGATCAGCCATGCAGTAGTGGCAGCCAGCTACAGCGAGGTTCTAACCAACAACAGCAATCAGTCGAGCAGCAGAATTCAGGTGAGTCAGTTAGTACAGTATATACGTAGCTCTAGTGGCTATACTGCATGTAGACTGAGGTCATCATAGCTAGCCTCCGCAAACATAGAAGGCCACAGTGCTCTGATTGTCATACTTAAAGCTGCATGTAGGAATATAGCTGCTCAGATACTTTAGATGTATGTATGGGACATTATTGTTTGGTACATACGTAATCACTATCATGTTGTCCTGTAGCTATATATAGCTATATGGGTGCTCAGAAGTGTTGACAAGATCACTGCTGATGCAGAGATTATATCAAAGAGCATGTTGATAAGTCAAAAGAGTTGGTTTTTAAGCACATGCAATGAGAATTTGGTTAGCAAAAGTCTCTAATTGTTTACCACATCATTGTGCTTAAAAACCAACTCTTTGACTGATCAACATGCTCTTTGATAATTTCTGCATCAGCAGTGACCTTGTCAACACTTCAATACATGTAATAATTTCATAATTTCAAAGCACAACACTAGTGTCTTGAACCTAACACTGCACTTAAACCTTATAGCTACAACTATTATACAACCTCTAAAATCATTATGTGATTAAATTCATAATAATTATTATGCATACAGGAAGGATGCAAAGATTTGGAAGCGCCTACAGCAATGCCATCAATATACTTAGAGAGGCCAGAAACACTTCCGTAGCTGCAGAACACCGACATAATTTTGGAAAAAGACGTAGCACTGTTTCTCCAGCTATTCGGGCCAAAAAATTAAAGAAGACCTCCACTTGGACTCACAGTTTTTTCTGCCTCTCAGAAACTGATGATGAGAAAGTTCCCACCAACACTATGGCCAAAAATACATTAATCCTTGCTGGCCTAGGAGAGAAGCGGGTGACCATTTCCAATATTGACTGCAGTGTAAAGGAGTTTCAGGAAGTTCTTTTTGCTGAATTTCCAAAGCTTCGACAAGGTGGAGGAGTGGAATTCCTAAAGAGCACGCAGAGCACAAGGAAACTGGAAACAATCCCTTTTACTATCAGTAGTTCACCAAGACTTCTCCGATCTTATATCGGTGTAGCAAGGGTCTACATACGTCCTATGCAAGTGAGCCTAGATCTAACACCAGCACAGGAGATTGTTGATCAGGTATGTAAGACAGTGACCATTATAATAGAGTATTACAAAGCTACATCTGCATACTTTGTTTGTAATTAGGTAGCAAGTGTCAAAGAGGAATGTCTGAATTGTGGAGAGAAGATAGTAATTTCACAGCTCCGTGAACATTTGCAAGTTTGTGGTAGTAGGTATGGATTTTAGTAGTTGCCAACATAAAATATGTGATGCATAAGCACCCTTTTCAAGTGAGACCACCCATCCTTTGAATTATTATTACTGTGAAGCTACAGTATTTGGCTGCTGTATACAAAGAAACTTAATCAGTGCAAGAAGTCAGCATTTTGCTTGTTATTAGTGTGTAGTGTAAATGTGTGAAAAGGGAACTAAAGAGTACCTTATTGCAGATAAGTTCAGTCACGCATGTTATCATGGGATGGGCTCGGTTGTTGCAGGCCTGGTCACACATTATAGTATGCAACTGTACATTTATTTCTTTTGGACAGGTTTGCTGAATCATCTGACGAAGATGATCATGATCTCACCTGTACCACAATGTTTGTAGATACAGAGTTGGAGGTGCGTATACAGAATATTGTGCATTGTATATATTCCAGTGAGCTTAATTTCTACTTACCTTATATGAATTAGTCATTAGTGCAGTAACAATAAATCAAATTTTAAAAAAGTAGTGCTGTAGCAACATAAAAGGGATGAAAGGAACGTGATGATAGCTGTATTGTAAAAATCCATAAACTGGCATTTGCTCGATGCCATAACAGTATAGGTGCCATCTTCTCTTGTTTCACTACTATTTTATCACTGGAAAGCCTATTTTAATGCACCAGTATATTAACTTTTGTCATATATTATCCCAGCACTACGACATTAGAGGGAGCTTGGTGATATTTTATTGCATACCTATCAAGGGAAAGTCCTTTCTAGCCATTTTTAATTATAAGTGCAGCTACAGGTATTTACCCACACCCTCTTATAGTTTCTTAAGCATAGTTTAGTTTCATCTACATAATTATGCTGCATTAAGAAAGGAGTCTCTATGGAAAATTAACACTTTGGTATGCTGATATGGTACAGGGTGCAAATGGCATACACTCAAAATGACAATGCCACCCATGAGTTTGTAATTGTAGCGTGGAATGGGAGCCATGCACTGCTTCATTTAACCTGTAGTCTTGAGACTATGCACGTGGTTAGGCAGGCAACTAAAATTATTCGAGTTTAGGTGATTTTGTAAATAAACATAATTGTAAGGTCTCTGTTTTCATACATGCGTGTGTTTTTCTGCTGTATTCGATATTGAGCAAAATAAGTCTGTAACTATACGACTATTTGTCTGTGAATGTCAAATATTGAACAACATTTGTTGAAATTGTACAGCATTCGACAGGAAAAGGGGCATATGTATCAACACAGGCCTCAGCATAATACATGTACAATTATTATAGATAGTGTGAATCGCATTGATAGCACTGGTGTAGGTAATAAAGGCTTACTGAAAGCTAACTACATTCCCGTCAAGCCCACAGACACGACTGTGGTGTTTGAAGTCTAATCTGGCATCTCTGCTTAGTATACTTTTAATTATTTTGCTTTTTGAGTAGTGCTTGGCGGTATTGAAATTTGAATACACGGTATTAGTAACAGGAAAATATCGCGATATATCGATATCGGTTAGCTTGTTATTGTAATTATTGCATCATTTCTTGGGCCTAGTATGAAGCGGTATGCATCCCAAAAAACCGAAAATATATAGCTAGTCCAGTACAAGTAGGCATGTGTTGTAATGTGACAACCTTGAGTTTTGCTTAGGGCCTGTCTGCTAAACCATCAACGAATTGGGTAATTAAACACCACAATCGTATACTGGTATTTTGATGTATCGGTTATCAAAGGCTGTCACGGTATGATAAGCAGTTATGATAATTTATCACGATAAACGGTATTACCGGTATATCGCAGAGCACTATTTTTGTAACTCTTTGGTACTTTTTTTGCGTATCCATCGGTTTCTATAAACTTACCGTTATAACTTACCTTATAATTTAACATTGCAGTCTGGAAATCAACCCTACCCACAAGAATCCTTGCAATTTAAGGCAGTGTATGCCATTGCTAAAAGAAGCAGTAGAGTAGATGAATGACCACTCTATTAGAGTGCCTTGATATAGGTAAACACTGCCATGGTTTTGCTAGCCCATATACTGGCATAACTAGTGTGAGCCTATATAGTTGCAAGTGGGACATGCTAGTATTGAGAATGGTATATATATATATTTATGCATGTGTTGCAATATCTCTTGAGTTTGCTTCGTCTAAGCTATGTACTCAATTATCCATGTTTTGAGCATTATATGGTGTGCCAGACTAAAAGCACAAGCCAAAATAAACTTCTAGGCAACTATCCATATGCCTCTTGTCTTGTGCTCCATCTAGTCAGTGGCACTCCAAAGTGCAAGAGTATTCCCAATGGTTGGCATGCATCTCTAGAAAATCCATGCATGAAAAGTAGCCTGAGCAAACCGGTAGTGTGTAGTTTAGCTATGCATTTGTTGTGAAAAGTAAAGTTTAGTGGTGTGCTTGGACATTGACAGCACTCTTATATCCAGGACTTTGCTGCTTCCAAATAATATATGCCAACTTACTGGTTATTTAATTTGTGGTCATGTGTTGTGTATGAGTTTAGCAAGTCACAAATCTAAGCCCATGCAGAACTATAGCACTTGTATAAAAAATAAAAAATAAAACTGGCAAAATTTAATCAACATTCTCATATAGCTATGTCAGTACAATTTCAAAAGGCAAATGTTGTATTGTCCACAGATGACTCACTCTGCAAACATCACTGATAGAGATAGCAACAGTGAGGAGGAGGATTCTGTTGTCCTGCCACCTTGCAATGTGCTTACTAGGCAACTTCAGCAGAGTGAACCTACAGTGTATGAAATTTAAACCTAATATATATATTCAATTTTATCCACTTATTGCTCAATCAGACCATCTATTGATCTCACCCATGAAGATGTTCCATCTGCAGCAGATATTGGAGATGAGACTTCTATAAAGTAATCAGAATGTCTGTTAATGATAATTATATATGCTGCAATCATTTAGTGGTGCAGAACCCACTCTATTGGCATCAAGTCTCATTGCACCACCAACGGCCGGAGATGAGACTTCTACAAAGTAATCATAATGTCTATGAATAACAATTAAAATGCAATTATTTCAGTAGTACAGAAGCCATTGTAAACACTCTACTGGGTGAACTGAATGATGAGTTCACAATCAACGTAAGAAGAAGTAATTTACTGCAAGATGCCTTAAAAGAAGCCCGTAAGAAAAAGTTTGACGTGAATAAACGGATGAAGGTATTTGTTATTTATAAAGTATGTAGTGATTACTTATAACTGTAGGTGACTTTTGTTGGTGAAAGTGGAGTCGATTTAGGTGGACCGAAGCGGGAATTTTTCAGGCTATTTATCAAAGAACTGAGCCAATCTGGTTTCATGCTTGGAGGAAAAAACAAGTTCTTTAGCTCCAATGTACAAGCCATTCAGGTAAGCAGTAAGTCAATCTTCGAAAAATTAAACACTTGTTTGATACACAGAAGAAAGACTTCATGCGTATTGGATGGTATGCTGGCATCTCTGTTGTCCAAGGAGGACCAGGATTTCCATTGCTGTCTGATAGCGTATACCAATATTTGTGTACTGGGGAGACCACCAATATTGAAATAGATGACGAGGATCTTCCTTTAATGATAAAGGCACTAATCCAGCAGGTAATTTACATCGATACACAGAGAAAGTTAGAATAATAATAAACAAATCACTGCAGAGGAGGTGCTAATTATTGTTACTGTTTTATTTACTACCATAATTGTCATATCACACATTCTATGTTCTCTGTCCATGCTACCAATGTTCCAGTGAGCCCATCCTCATTAACAATTGTGCTGTTTTTTTTTTTGTTTTGTTTCCCCCCCTCCCCCCTATGGAAGTTATCACCAGTCGCTGGCATGCCTTCAGCATTGATTATACGTACAGATATACTAGTGGACATTTAATCCTTATTCTTCAGTTCATAACCTTGGCTGAATTAGGGGATTATATGCCCACCGGTAAGTATATCTGCACCTCCCTTGTTTCGCCACTTTTTAGCTGCCTTTGTTTCAATGCTTTTTTCTTTGATTCCTAATCCACCGTAAAATTCTCAATTTCTTTCTACTTGTTTGTTCACCTTGCTGTAACATGATTATGACTGTTGAACTCGTGCATACACAGCATAATATTATACACAAATACTGACTGTATTTATTCCATCTATGTTTTGGTGTTGGAACTAATAATAGTGCAGAAATTTTACCTAAGCTCAAACAAAAACAGACCACGAGCTCCAATAGTGAACAACATTGGAGCCATTTGTAGATTTGAGGTTCGTTTTGTCTCATTATGGGGACCTTTTTAAAATGGTTGTTTCAATACTGACCAAAGACAGGATTAGTATAGGTAGTATTGGAGCGCTATTTTTGCTGTGTTACTGCATTAGAGAAAGGCATCAGGCATGCCATAAAATTAGCATACGAACACATCCCAGCAATTGATTACGTACTGAACACTTAAGTGGCTAATACCTTCAGCTATATGCATTATTTACAAAGAACTGTATGAGAAGCGTCTCAGTCCGTGATTAATCCAGTCACTACAAAAGATATAAGCGTGATTGCTAACCAGCTATAGAGGGAAGCAGTATTGTGCTATTGCAATTACACCATAATTGGTGAAAAGGTACATCTTGGGGTGAAGTGGTACAAAGAAATCAAGCCCGTAGCCTTATCAATTGTCGAGTTATGCTTGGCTGAGGCATCAGTTAGCTTGTTAGCATAAATTTTGTAACATAGAGATTTTTGAAAACTCCACAGAACCTTCCTTGTTGGGAAGTTTTGGGGTCAGTCTGAAGACATTTTGGGCTTGTTGGTTATGCCTAATCAATGCTGCCACATTTTCATGAAGGAAAAATGAGGTTGGTTTTAGGGTAATAGTTTTGGCTAGAAAAATCCTAAACTTTATGATCCCTAAAATAAGAACTATGACTTAAAGCCCCCTTGCAAATGCTGTAAAATATTTGACTCCAATCACTCGATACAACCAAAGGTCAACTAATGTAATTTTCCTGAATCATAGTTTAGAAGCATATCATGTCGATTCTATTGTAAATGTAAAATTGCATTTATTTTGTTAGATCAAAGCAGCTACATCCAACAATGAAGTGCAAGCCGTATTTGATGGTGAGCAATACCTCAACCAGAGTGCTCTAATGGAAACCGGCTACATGAAGCCGTTTGAGGCCCTAACAACTGATGATAAAGACGAAATAATTTCAATATTAATAGACTACCATTGTCTCATTAAGCCGAAGGCTGCAATGGACCAGTTTGCAGAGGGACTGCAGTGCACTGGTGTGCTACATTACATGAAACATCATGATGGCTGTGTATTAAGAGATCTGTTTAGGTTTCGACCATCAGTTCTGACTGCAGGTATAAACAGATCGATCAATGATTCCTGCACATATATATACGCACATCTGTATTTATAGAATCGCTAAAGGAATTGTTCTCTGTGACATATTCAGGAGATGACCAGAGGAGTGTAGAGGAACAGGCTTATGTTTTCTTTGGAGATTTTCTGGATGACTGTGAAGGTACAGTACTTAAAGTTGCCAGTATACATTGAATATACAACTGTCTCACTGTAGCTGGTGACATAGAGTGCACATTAGAACATGTGCTAGTATTTTGCACTGGGGCTGACTCAGTCCCAGTGGGAGGATTTGGTAAGAAAATTGAACTGATCTTCTTGGGTGATGATAAGATTCTTCCAACATCCTCCACGTGTTTTCTGACTTTGAGAATGCCTACATGCCACCGTACCAACAAAGACTTTAATGATAACATGATTCTAGGATTTAGATGCAGTAATTTCTTTGGCTATGTTTAGTTGACTATGCTGTGATTTAAACAATTAAGCTAAGTACATACCATTTGGTCAAGTTGATCTAAATTAAAAACAATGAATGATTGTAGATTATGTTATCACTTAATTATAAATACATGCACAAGCCTTAATTTTTAAGATTTATCAGTACAATTGGATTATAAGTATGATAACACCTTATTGTAAGTAGCACTGTGCTGAAGACATCCAGCATTGAGTGCTAGAGTCACCCTCCGGGATGTTTTGTCAACCTACGTATACTGGAACCATTGATAACTAAGAGTGTAGCAGCAACATTGCATGGGACTCTAACATAAGTATTATACTGCATACAGTTTCTTTCCGTCCAGAGTAGAGTGTAGAATGCCGTCAGCCTAGTTTGTTTGGAGGTGTTGATTACCACACACAAAGTGCTACATCAGTCTGAGGTGTTGGTACTGATAACACCTTAAATGATATGCTGCCGTGATCTATTAATTTGGTGGTGCTGATCACAACAGGTGTTCCTGCAGTAGCCAATCCTTAAAGTGCAGTCACAACACCTTGACACACAGTGCTATAGGTGGTGTTACAACACATCATCAAAGAGTTATAGAAAAGACACAATCATAGCTCCCTGGCATGCGTATGGTGCTACAGAACTGTTGCAACACATCATTTTGGGATGCTATAGAATAGGTCGTAACATAATGTACGTAGCACTGGTACAGGTGTACCAGCCCCGTACATGTTGCCTAGCTATGGTGTATCTATGAGTCTGAATATTAGCTCAGGTGATTTTTTCTCCTTTCTGCAACTTTTCAAACACACCTATATCATTAACATCTTCAAAACAGGTTGTAGGACCAGGTGTCCTACAGGTCTTCAGCACTTGTGCTGTAAAGCACTGATACGCGTAGTGACAAAAGTAAGTTCAACAACACAACCATATAGCTAAGCTAAGCCAAAGACAGCTGTGTGTTTACCACATAGATGCAAACCCTGCAGTGCTGAGTAAATAGCTTTTCTACACTTTTATTGTACATTATAGCTACTAAATAGCGAGGACAAAGGCTTGTAACATCACAGAATTACATAGTGGGAGTGAACCATGCATGTTTGTGGCTACTTAGCATACCACAATCTACACATTCTGCTCTTCATGCTGAAGTTTCTATATGACATTAGAACTTAATGACAATGAATTTAAACATAATGTATAGTGCTGAAACGCAGAGGTGTATCAAGGGTTTTTTCAAGGCGTTTTCCAGATTTGATAGTGAGCTATAGGTGCAGCAGCTGCTGACAGATTTTGAACATTCTTAGCACCCACTTTAAAATTGTAATGTGTTCTATTAGAGTAGTTTTGACTGCCCTATCAGAGATCTGAGTACCTCAATCTTTTATAAAGCTTTTTCAATACATAGCTCTCCCCTAACCCACTTTTGAGGAATCTTTGTAAGTTTTCTATTATACTGTAGCTATCTGCTTGCACTGCTCCCATTTATTCGGTATATTCATGCTGCCAAACTAAGATAGTCTGGTGGTCCTGCTGCAAATATACAAGTTAAAACTTTGTAGGGGGTTATGAAACCCCAGGAAATCTCCCTAAGTAAGCCTCTGGAAACCTGCCAGGACTGATGTGCCCTATTATTGTGCATGCTATGCACTTAACCCCAAGTATGTATCCATTTTATTTTTTTACAACAGTGAAGCCCAAAGTACGTATTTAAACATCTGTTATATTTACATGTCCCATACTGTAGTACCCAGCTTTTATAAATAGTTTGTGAGCAGGGTCATTGTGTAAAGTGCAAGGTCACACTACTAATAAGTGAAACCAGGAGTTCATAATATTATATAGGAGAACTCTTGGTGAAATATATGCTTAAAACTAGGTTCAGGTATTCTGTACATGCAGCAAAGTAGTTTAAACATGAAGCACATGTATGAAACAATTCATATACTCTAATACAACACATGGTACAAGCACACAGACAAAACAGATCTGCCTGTCCGGGCATGCCCTGTATTTCCCTGTACCCACAATTGTGCTAAACAGCAGTGGACCAAAGTTTACCAATCCTACATTATCATGATACCAAGGACACAAAACAGGACAGGTCACCTGTACCTATCCTGTACTGCATGGATGTGTACATGCCACATTTCGTACACGTATCCTGTTCAGTAGACACTTCATGTGTAGTTACTATATACAAGAAATGTAGTTTGTTGATACATGGTGTATGCCATATGTTCACCCATCTTACATATGAACATGTACATGTGGGGTATATGCGGGTGATAAGTGTGCTTATATTGCTGCTGCGCATGCATGCTTGTATATCTGTGGTCATCACCTAATTTGTCAATAACTAGATTAATTGTGCTTGACTCCAAGTCCCTCCACATGTAAATGCATTTAGCTATTCAACAGATTCGACATAATCATGCAGTACACAGCCACTAATAGAATTGTGTACATGAGAACACTCATCAGTGCAGCAAGCTCTACCAACCTGTAAACCTTCATATGTGACCGGATTTGTGAAAAGGTACACATTTCACATGCCAGCAAATAAAAATTTGCAAAAGGTACACATTTTACATACCAGCAAACAAACACTTGACTCCTTATACTAATTATGTAACCTGCTCTTAGTTTCAAAATGCAGCCAGATACTTTAACTGCACTCACAGAAAATTTCAGGCACAATTATAAGCAATGATCAAAAAGTAATGAAGCTTCAAAGTTAAAAAAATGAATCAAATTTTGTATGTGAAAAAGATACCTTTTTGCAATTGCAAATCCAGTCACATAATAATTATTATATATTGTAGGGTCTGGCTGTAGAGTCAGTGATATAGACTTTCACCCAGTCTAGTAGTGTAACTTAGCATCAAATTTTGAAAGCACCATTTTTTTTACTGAAGGTTTAAATTGTTGATGCATTTGGACCATTTTTATAAGGGGTGGCACGCCCCCATTATTATTATTATTATTGGTAACTTCTTGTAGCAAAACAATCTAAATACTCTAATAGAGCAGTCACCCACTAATAGATATATTAAATATCTCCTTTAATAAGCTGTAGCTACAGGGTGCAACAAATAAATAAAAGCACAATAAGAGCAGTCTGAAATGTCATAAAACACCTTCTATAGTCAATATAATATTCCTGGGGAGGATGACTCCTGACCCCCAGAATGGCATCCAAGTCTGCTATATTATCCAAACTTCACTGTGCAATTTCACTTCCAAAGTTACCCTATTCCCCCACACTGCATGTTAAGAGTATAGGGGTAAGGATCTTTGGCTTCTCTTAAGTTGTTTAATTTGCTCAGCGTACAGTAAGTCTAATTTTCGACCTGTTTGCCCTTAAACTTGCCAATCTCATGGTAGGACAGCATATCGTAGCTAACAGTTTACATATTTGGTGTACTTCCAACTATAAAATTTATACTGTATGTGACATAATTACATTGATGACCTATTACATTGAGGAGTCTAATTTGTAAGTATTTTTGAGTTTTTACAAGTACATTCAGCTATACTGCATGTCATGGATAGTGTAGTAATTGATTACAACCTCCTGGAGTTGGTCGACCCTGTTACGACTAGAATGCAATTTTACCACCATGCAATCTTAGATGACACAATAGAGTGCCACGTGAATAGATACAATAGAGTGTCACATAAATAGACAGTCTACAATGCAACCCAAGACCCAAAAAGATGCATGCAGAAACATACGGTATATCTCAGCAAACAAAATCTATGTACCTGGTTACAATGGAGGTACTTGGAATGCAAAGCAGGAAACAAGACTGAATTGTCCATATGGTTACTTCAGAGCTTATGATCCTCCATGCAAACTAGTTTACTACTGAACATTGCATCAAGACAATCTATTCCAAAGTGGTGGTGGCTCTGTGGCGCTTAATACATATGCCACATGGTAATAATACAGCATGCAGACAGGAACGGTTTCAAGACCAATGCAAAGCAAGTGCTTGAAGAGCCATAGCCATCTTATTGTAGCATAGTGCAAGCATTGACATAGATTACTAGGCTGGTGCTGAACACATTCTCTAGTATATTGAGGCAATTTTGAAAAAAAGCCTATTATGTTACAGACTCTATTCACCTTACACAACACAATGTGACAAGTGAAAATGATTTCTACAAACAAGTAAAACATTCT
Source organism: Dysidea avara (assembly GCF_963678975.1). Classification (NCBI taxonomy): domain Eukaryota; kingdom Metazoa; phylum Porifera; class Demospongiae; order Dictyoceratida; family Dysideidae; genus Dysidea; species Dysidea avara. Next base: position 35,114,203 of record NC_089275.1, on the reverse strand, counting down.
TTGTATGATGTTAATGTATTTATGTATCTGTGGTGGTGTACATAGTTGACATTATGCCCATTATGTTCTTTACCGAGGACACACAATGAGTGAAGTGTAGTCTGAAGGGTTTTTCCAACAGCAGTATTGAGTTACTGAAGACAGGGAACTGTGGCACAGCCCTAGCCACTGAGAGCCTTCAAATATTTTTTTAATTAGTGGCTCAAAACTCACAAGTTGCTATAATTAAAGCAGTATAGTGATTACATATAAGTGCCCCTGGTTAGTTAGTGGAGACCGAAACATTGCTTTTTGATTTCTAACTACAAGTATGCACAGCATGGATTCATTCTGTACACTCAACTGATAAAATACTGGAGTTCCATATCTTTAAACACTGCAGACTAGCAATATAATGTCATGACCCTCAAGCATGGTGTTACAATGTCTGATCTGAAAATATTATTTAGTCATTAAGTGTACATGACTGCTCTATTAGGGTATATCAGATGCAATAGTACAAGCAGAAGGATATCAGGGGAAGATTTAGGATTTCTATTGGGGGGGGGGGGGGGGGGGGGTTTCCAGTGGTAGTAAGACTCAAATGCAGGGGTCTGGGGGCAAGGTTCTAATTTTATAATGCTTGAAATTTAATAAAATTCGATGGCTTAAAACTACTATACATGCACATTAGTTTTGGTCTGCTGATCCTCACTAATATCATCACTTTGGAACTTCTGCAATGCAGAAATACAATGGTGTCTTGACTATAGCTTATCAATTTTACCAGAATCTTAGAAAGGGTTCAATACTTACACCCTATCTAGCTAAGTATGCAATCCATTCAACCATGCTCAGAGTTGAAATGTCAATTTCTTCTGCTGATATTCTAAATAGCTAATCTTGTAGGAAACCTAGGTAAAATAAATGGGACTTAATTTAGTGCTTAGAGCTTCTTTTCATCTGTGCTAAAGCCTCCTTCCAATAAATTACTGATGGAAGTCAGTTTCTGCCCTTGTAGCTACTAAGTGGACCTACAAAATGAATCACAGCCAGGCTACTAGCTATAGACTATAGTTAGTGCTAACTGACCAATAATTATGGTATCTATTAGAGAGTATCGATCTAAGGCTCTTTGCTTCTTCATCTTGGCATTCGACCAGAATCGTCCTTTGTTATCACTACTACCATCACCTCTTCTGTTTGTTCGAATTCTACATGTAGTCTTGGAAGGTTTACTACCAATATTATAAATGCACAAAACTATAAATTAATGATTAAATGATGGGCATAAATTACAAGTTTAAAACTTGGGCTGTGATCAGTGTCAGTTAGCCGATATAATATTGTTGAGCATGATTCATGTGTTATGCCCTATGGGATGGTTTGGTTGTAGCTAGTTAATGAAGAATCAGTACTGTAGTTGCCTAATGGCTGGAAAGCTGTTCTGAAGTAAGCCAAGCCCCAAGGGGTTTCCGGAAACCTTAGAACCCACCCCCACCCCCAAAACCACCCCTGGATATATTATATATATGTGGTGCTGAAGTCCAGAATTTCTGGTAGCAGGCGTATGTAACCTTAGTAAAATGCTTCAGTCACAAAAAGACCCAAACACCCAAACATCAAGTTTGTAGCTAGCTAAAATTGAGTACTATTAAGTTTCTGGTATATAGACATTTGGCACAATGGTTAGATAGCAGCACACGTGTCAAGAAGAGAAAGAAATTTAGATTCAGTTTGTGCAATATTTTCCTTTTCTGTAATTAGCTATAGTTTACACAAATCAATAAATGTGACCGGATTTTGGAAAATCAGCCTTAATGTCACATTGTACAACTGGAATATTTACGATAAAATAAGGCATTACAAACTTTTATTCAATAGATCAGTAGTGAGTACTGTGAATTGTCTGAAATTCTGTGAAATATTTTACTAGGCGCATAAGTATGTGCTTTAGTGGTGACACATAAGTGTAGATTTCTATGTATTTCAAATGTGGCATTAAGACTGATTTTCCAAAAACAAATGCTGTTAGTACTTGACTGCTCTATTTGAGTATTTCAGTCTGTACAAAAAAAGCTTGAACACCTCTCTTCAATACTTGGATTACTCTCATTACTCATTACATTCACACATACAGAAAATATTATCACTTCCCTGTGCTCTTTTCTATTCTTAATTACACTTAACATGTAACTGCACCTGTTGTTTCTACTAGCTTCCTAGCTAGGAAATATTTTAAAATTCCGAAGGGGTGCTCAAGCACTACTCTAAATCTGCCCTTGACAACTGTTCAAACCTAAAAGGATATTTAATATCCTACCGATTATGAACTTGTCTGCACGATAAATTAATGGTTTGCGTAGCATGGCAGCTGCTTCTCTCTGAACCAGAGATGGGTGTTCTTCCAAATGCCGCCTAGCCCATCAGTACTATGAGGTTAAACCAGGCCTTATAGATGAGCTGTACTTGTTGAACCACCAGCTAACAAGTGTAAGACATTCAAGAGATAATACAAGCTTCTACTATAGTGACACTTTATGTACTGGCTGCACTGTAGCTGCAGCACTCAGGTTGCAAGACTCTCTATATGCAAAACCTGGTGGGATTCCATGACCAAGTGCTATTTAATGAGCTTCCAAACCACCCCTAAATGACAGGCAGGCCCATACATTTCACTGACAAGTGCCTTGCTGTGGGGCAATCCAATAGCAAGGAAAGTACAATGCAAAGAACCACATCTCATTAAAAGCTACTATTTAAAATGATCGGTTTAAGTCTGTCTTTATACTCACTCCACAGCTGCAATCGCCACTCTTGAAGGTACTGTGTTTCCCAATATCTCACCAATGAATATTACAACAGAAGGTGTACCTGTACTTCAACTACTGCAAGAATTAGATCCAAACAAATCAACTGGTCCAGATGGAACAGCATCAAAATTTTTTAAAGGACACTACTGTCGGCATAGCTCCTGATCTCACACTCATACATAAAGCTTCCTTCACAAGGACACCAGTGTACAGGAAGACTCTGCATACTAATCGACCATACTATAGACCTATGTGCATCCCTGGCTAGAACGCATTATCTCATTAGCCATAGCTATAGTGACTATACAATATCATGTACATTGATTTAGAAAAAAAAAACAACAACTGAGACACTGCTGTTAGAGACTATACTAATACCTGGCTATCCGCATAACTCTTCTGTACGAATGACTCATAGAGTACAGTAATGCACCTAATTGGTACTGTATGGAAAGTACGGCAGGCATACTTTGGCACTTTGATCCTCACATGCAATGTCTAGTATTGGTAAAAATCTATGGGAAGGTGTCACGCACCTATCAATGTCATGTCCCATCCCCACCCCCTCCCGGGACATCTCCATATGTGATTGTCGATTCTTGTCTAAATTCTTGGGGCAATTGACAGTTATCCGGCTCTATGCTCACATACCATAAATGGCTATTCATGTCACATGAATTGAATATAATGCATCTAGCTAGTTGCCCTCTTACAAAAGGTGAGGACATAATGGGGATTTGACAGCCAATTGTTTTTCATGGCAGGCACTCATCTCCTGTATTCCTTCACCCTCAGCATGACATTGATCGGCGCATTACTTGAAAGTTGATTGTAATTAAGCCTGTTTCAAATCAAATTGCAAGATTCCTGCTCTGAATCTCCAGACTCAACCTTTATACTGCAGCCATACAACAACGTTTGTGATATGTCCCTTGTACACGAGGGTACACGAGGTTACAGAATTGCCACTGAGGAGAATTGATGAGAACAATTGAGAGTTGAAGTGTGAAAATGAAGCAAGAGTTGAAGCAACGAAATGACTGTTTGAGTGTTGAAGTATGAATATGAAGCAAGAGTTGAAGTGGTGAAATGACTATTTGAGTGTTGAAGTGTGAATATGAAGCAATAGTTGAAGTGGTGAAATGACTATTTGAGAGTTGAAGTGTGAATATGAAGCAATAGTTGAAGTGCTGAAATGACTGTTTGAGAGTTGAAGTGTGAATATGAAGCAAGAGTTGAAGTGCTGAAATGACTATTTGAGAGTTGAAGTGTGAATATGAAGCAATAGTTGAAGTGGTGAAATGACTATTTGAGAGTTGAAGTGTGAATATGAAGCAATAGTTGAAGTGCTGAAATGACTGTTTGAGAGTTGAAGTGTGAATATGAAGCAATAGTTGAAGTGCTGAAATGACTGTTTGAGTGTTGAAGTGTGAATATGAAGCAATAGTTGAAGTGGTGAAATGACTGTTTGAGTGTTGAAGTGTGAATATGAAGCAATAGTTGAAGTGGTGAAATGACTATTTGAGAGTTGAAGTGTGAATATGAAGCAATAGTTGAAGTGGTGAAATGACTGTTTGAGAGTTGAAGTGTGAATATGAAGCAAGAGTTGAAGTGCTGAAATGACTATTTGAGAGTTGAAGTGTGAATATGAAGCAATAGTTGAAGTGGTGAAATGACTATTTGAGAGTTGAAGTGTGAATATGAAGCAATAGTTGAAGTGGTGAAATGACTATTTGAGAGTTGAAGTGTGAATATGAAGCAATAGTTGAAGTGCTGAAATGACTGTTTGAGAGTTGAAGTGTGAATATGAAGCAAGAGTTGAAGTGCTGAAATGACTGTTTGAGAGTTGAAGTGTGAATATGAAGCAAGAGTTGAAGTGCTGAAATGACTGTTTGAGAGTTGAAGTGTGAATATGAAGCAAGAGTTGAAGTGGTGAAATGACTATTTGAGTGTTGAAGTGTGAATATGAAGCAATAGTTGAAGTGGTGAAATGACTGTTTGAGAGTTGAAGTGTGAATATGAAGCAATAGTTGAAGTGGTGAAATGACTGTTTGAGAGTTGAAGTGTGAATATGAAGCAATAGTTGAAGTGGTGAAATGACTGTTTGAGTTTTGAAGTGTGAATATGAGGCAATAGTTGAAGTGGTGAAATGACTGTTTGAGTGAATATGAAGCAAAGGTTGAAGTGGTGAAATGATTGTTTGAGAGTTATGAAGCAATAATTGAAGTGGTGAAATGACTATTTGAGTGTTGAAAGTTGAAATGCCTATATGTATAAATATGCGAAAGGCATGCAAGCATACACAAAATGATACATGCATTTATTTATATAGTACATACTTAAAAATGGATTTTTGTCCACAACGGCATTCCATATATTATAGTATTGCATGTTGTAATTGTATATAAAAGCAGTTGAAGGTGTAATAGTTTTGTGCACAAGTAAAGTAATCAGGCTTCCTGTCATTTCTTCACAACCTGTAAGGATATACATCACACATAATGACAATTAATGTGTTCAGCAGTTTTTATGTCTTGTGTTGTTACTGTTATTGTTGCTGGGTACATGATCAATTTGTAGTTCAAACACTAATATCAACAACAGTGGACTACTTGTGACATACATTGTCAACAGTGGACTACTTGTGCAAAAATACTCAGTGTGATGTGTATTCAGATATTCAAGCTGACTTTCAGTCAGTGTGACATTATTTAATTCACTAACACACTCTTCAAAAATTTATTAGCACTGTAGCAAGCGGTGATCAGATGGATGAAGCCAATCTATAGGCTTGAGATTGTGAACATAGTGGCATCACTGAAGAAATCCATTTTAGTAGAGATAGAAATAACACTCATGCTTTACCTTACTGCACAACAAAGGTTTGGGTGTTAGAATAATTGGTCATTTTGTTTAAAACTATTCGAATATTGCTAATCATTTCTGCACTAATATAATACTATTCAGCATTAGCTGGTTACCGACTATTAATAGTAATAAGCTGTGGCTAAACAGGATTTATCAAGGGAGTTGTCAAGATATAAAATTACACATGTTTCAAATAGCTTATTATCCTAATCTCTTACACAAGCATACACTGCTAGCATACAATGCCAATATGAGGATCTATATAGGAAAACTGTATGGTAGAGTTTTCAATATAACTTACTCTTTAGCCAGTCTCATAGCAGCTTCCTTCATATTCAACTGATCCAAGGCAGTGACCAGTTTACAGTAACAACTAGTAGGGTCAGCTCTCGACCACAATAGTAACATCTGATGACAACAATCCTGTACTCTATGGTGATCTATCCTGATTTCCTCTAGTCGTTGCACTGGTAGGCCAAGCTTAACCCCAATACTCCACCATTCTGTTGTCCAGTCTTGTGAGTACACTAACAACTCACTAATATCAACTGGTGTGTGTGAACTGTGATTAGCACCTGTAAATACATAGTATTGTTAATGTGCTGTAGCATTTTGGATTGCAAGAGTAGTAGAGTAATACACTCTAATAGAACAGTCTGTGTAACTGAAATGCTGTAATTGAGAATGCAAGATATATATTGAAGAGCTTAATTTTAATTACACACCATGACTCACTTATTATAACTGAAATAGGCACTGTTCCAACTTGAGAAACATCCTTAGCACCAGGCTCATTTTTGGGAGGCTAAATATGTGATCAGAACATGTTATGCCATCTTTTACACTATAATATGTACACATAAATATAAGCACCCAAAATAATTAATCCTCTGTCTTTATAATATAGAACATATGAACAAAACTTTACATGTCATTGTGAATGTTGCTACTTTAGTTTTAGAGTCAATACTTAAACCTCTACTCCACACTATATAGAAAATATTCTACACAGTTAATGTAACCAACCTTAAACCAGACGATATGCTGTTCTGTTAATCTGCTGGGTTTGCTTGTCAGCTTACAGATACTATGAACATCTGAGTCATGCAATGGCAAAGACACTTCAGACATCACAAAACAATTGTTTAAATGATGACACTCCTGACCAGAGCACTGAAATCCAATGCAAAAATCAGTAGAGAGACTCATAGTCTTGCAGACTTCCTTCACAAGGTTGACAATGACTTTCTGCACTTCACAGTGGACAGTAGTGGTTGTGAAGGGGTTCTTGTGACGGATCTGAACCCGACAATGTGTCAACTTATCATGTATGCTAACCCTGTGTCCAGTGGGCAATGTAAATGTGGCAAAATTGCAGAAAACTTCTTTGTGCTTTTCGGTGGACCGACACAGACTCCAACGCTTGGCAGTATGTTCAGAATTCATCAAGCACACCACAAGACTGCAGAAAACTCCTCTTGGAAATGAGCCAGTTGAAAACTGTATGTCAATCGCTTCATATTGCTTAGCACCATAATTGGCAGAAAGAAAATCTTCACACGACTTTGTGTAGTCTTCAATGCTGGGTAGGACACAGGGCATGAAGTAATGGTCATCAGACAGTAGTGACACAATATTTAATGACATCAAAAGCTGCAGTAAGCCTTGTGGATTAATATCATCACCAAGATTGGGGTGGCTTAATAATTCCTTGGAAAATATGCCGCAGTATCTGAAATTATTGAATTCTACTGGAGTAAGACCAGCACCTGTAAAACTGAGCTCCACCAACTTGGAGGCTTTGGTAAGGATGAAGTTGTTGTCAACAATGATGATATCTTTCAGGTAGGGAATGTTGTGATAGTAAAGCAATAGGCTGAGGCTATGAAAATATTCCAGCATAGCAAGAAATTCATCTTCATCTGAAAAATGGTAACTATAAATTGCAGCATCCAGTACTCCTTTGTAAGCCATGAATTTGACATCATTAAGATTACACTGCTCACGGATCCACACTCCTAAGTTGATCCACCTAATGGGAACTTCATATACTGGGCGGTCATCGTCTTTGCAATCTGCTAAATTCAATGGCACTCTACGGATCTGCTGAATAACTTCATCCTCTAAATCATGGTGGCCAGCAACAAGGTTGTTCACTGGAAAAAGAACCTTCGTATATGTATCTTTAGGTGCAACAATTGAGGTATAGCCAGACTCACAGACAAGATCATTCAGCTGCTGATCTATGGCAGTGATAGAAGCAGGAGACACCATATCTTTGTGAGTACCCACACAGAGAACACGAGTGGCCTTACTACCATTTTCTGCACTAGTGTACGTACTAATGTTAGCCATTGTATGTTTGATAAGGTCAGCCATGGACTGGTTGGTTTGGTGAGGGTTGGTGAACACTCCCTCTGGGCAGTGGTATTCTTCAAGTGGTAATGGCTTCCAAATGCAATCAGCTTCATCTGTCATCTTGAAAACAACCATCACAAGGGAAGGATTACGGATGAATATTGGATAAAGGTTGAGGAAAGCTTTCTGGCCACCACTGTCAATGATAGTAAGAAACGATTTAATGTCATCGTCAGTGTGGGATTTGTTGTTAACAACCTTGCTAATTACTGCATCATCAAGTGAATCAGATCTTTGACTAATAAGTGGCTTATGCCTTTTTGATGATGGGGGCGTGCTGTGATGAGGACCTGTAGTACACCGTTTGACGTAATCTTTAAGCTTTTTGAAGCGCTTTCTCTTCATGGTTGCAGTATTGCTTGCTTGATCATGCACAATTGGTGCTATAACATTGGCTATTTCATCTACCACACCATTGAAAGTCAGCTGACTCCATGTAAATGTATCACTAGACACAGTTAACTGTGGAGTGAATGTGGCACCTTGTGAACTATGTCTGCGGATTGGTAGTGGCTTTCCCAGTATGGAGTGTGACAATGAGGACTTCCCAACACCAGGTGGTCCAACAATTAGAACCGTCAGTAACTGTATCAGTACTGTTCCATAGTGATCAGCAGTCATGCAGAGCTGCCTGATGTAACTCTTTTTCTGAAGAAAAGCATGTAGACTACAGATACAATAGACTAAATTTCCCTACATACCTCTTCTGCCACTTTAAGCATTTTTGCAATCACATGCTTCTTCTGAATTTTTGCTATGTCTCTAGCTGTCCATCCTCCCTGTAACGCATTACAAATGCTCACAACTTTGATTACTAACAAAATTCCTAAAATCCTGTCATGTTTAACAGTATGTTCATACGTATTTAGCAAAGCAAAGCAAGCAAAGCCTCCAGCAGCCATGTGAAACACAGCTATTGCTACCTAAATAAGCAGTACTGGGATGCCTGTGCACCACTCAGACACTAAAGTTTTGCGCAGGCAAATCCTCCTAGTAGTAATTTGCAGAAGGTCTGTCCAGGTCTCATGAAGAGAGACCATGGGACTTCAATGTGGAACCTTTTGATTGCTAGCTGCAGGCTGTCTAGATATACATACTTGTACATAATACATGTTAGTATATAACTCCTGTCAATACTTCAGTTGCACGTACCTTGTTCTTGATGTTTATGTCAATTGCAAGGTTTAACAAGGTCTCAATCACTTTGTGTTCAGCTTCATTCACAGCAAAGTGTAGTGCTGTCCTACCAGCCTGCAATGAAATGGCTTAATAAAGACAGAACCTTTTGTGCATACATACATATGTGTCAGTGGCAGACCCAGGGGGAAAGGGAAGGGGGGTACGTGTCCCTTGTGCCCTCCCCCCTCAAAAAAATGCAAGATCAAGATACTCTAATAGAACAGTCAACACACATAATACTACCTCCATAGTTGCTGAGTATAACTTAAAGACTAGCATCTGCAGCACTGTCCCATGCACAGGCACACTTAACTTGCTAAGATATTTTGCAAATGAAATGCACATGATCTTGTGTATGCCATTCTTTAGGTCTATAATTATTTATTTAGCTATAGCTAGCTGAAGTACTCATGACTGTCACTAATCCCTAATACAACTCTAGTCCACTTAGAAAACATTATGGTTTAGATATATTTGTGCATAAAACCATTCTACATCAAAATTTTAGTACTAGTCTTGCAACATATGAAATATAGCTTTAGCTGCTAGCCCCCCAGACCCCCTGCTCCATATGACTACTACCATGGTGTACCTCCCTTGCCACACCCTGGATCTGCCCCTGTGTGTGTACACATTATTATGAATGTTGGATACTACAGTATAAACAACAACGTTTGGAGTAATCTAAAAGTATGGCAAATGTGAGGACATAATGTGAAGAAATTAACTGGCCAAACTTTTATGCTATTCAGTATAATATTATTGTTCTATATTAGCTGTATGGTAACTCCATCAAATTTTTGTCTGCATGCTGATTTACCTAACTTTATTAAGTCACGCCAATTTTTTGTCATTTACAGGACTACATGTACACAGTTTTTGTCTATTGATGATGCGAATATACACTAACAGTGTATCTGAGGGGACACAAATACACATACTTTAATTGGCTGGCTGTTGTACTGTACACAAGATAAAGAAAATCTGCTCTATTTTGCACATCTATATAATTATTTACCTTATCCTGACGGTTAATATCAGCATGGTATGTACTGACCAACATCTCTACTGCTTCACACTGACCACGTTGAGATGCACACATCAGTGGAGTCCAACCATCCTAACAGCAGGATTCATATTAAGGTATTTATGTAGCATATTAATGCCATCAGTTTAATGTAGACAATATCACATACTGGTAAACTACTACATGTAAGCATGACTACAGCACTCCAACTTGGCATGATCCTGTTGTGCATTTCAGGCATTGGTCATTTTTTTTGTTCAAGGAATATACATTGATTTTAATTTTAAATAGCCAGGTGATAAGAAGTTGGTACAAGGCGTAAACATGTTTTGACTAAGCTACTATGTTACAACCTTCATCAAACATTGCTCCAAAACAGAATACTTTAAACCCACTCATCACCTATTGGTGGCTTCTTTCATATACATAAATGGATATCACTGCCATGACTTCCATCCTCCAAACAAGGCTATTAATTAGACTATACCATATAAGTGATAATGATGTATGTCTAGTTTTGTGTCAGTGTTTTCATGTGAATGACTTTATATGACTTAGTATTGCATCATCTGGTACATGACTTAAGTGAGGGAAGTTAGTTGTTGAGTGGTAGGGACAGGGAAATTTCAACTGTATAATAATTATGCAGGCTGGATAACTTTTGTTATAATATGTGAGACTTCTTGTTGCCTTCAGGTGGTACAGACAGAAAAACTTTTTAACCATAGAAATTCAAGTAATATTAGTATAATTAGTTTACCTTTTCACCATCAAGTATTTATCTTTCCCTATCTTAGAGAAGCCTTCACACACTTGCTGTTGTAATGTCAACAATTTTATTAGGCTTGCTATGTCTCTATGATAACTACTGGGAATGTTTTAAGTACATTTCATTTCAACCATAATGTATACTAACAAAGAAAATGGGAATTTTATTGTAGTTGGTCAACTTATTATTGCTTATCATCATTAACTTGCTTATCATCATTGACTGAAGACAAGTCTAATCATTTGTAACTATCCGAAAGTTTCCAGTCATAGGGCATGTGTAGCAAATGTAAAATAGACAACAAAGATATGCAATATCTTTAAGATACAAGAACATAGTTGGCACATAATAATACAATTGAGCATGATTTTGAAGCATTGCTCAAAAACATAATAGGCAATTGCAAAATCATAATGGACTATATAAAAAATTATATAGATACACTGGACCACCTTATTGAGGGAACCACATACGTAATAACATACAGTACTAAGCAGAGCAGTACATAGTTTTAGACCCATGAGGTATTTCATTACAGTGATATCATCCTTTAGACCCTTTTTTGTGGTGGATTTGATAGATTTTGGAGGTATCTGAGTTACTTAGATCCTTTTCATGTTTACTTAGACCTTTTCATGTTTACTTAGACCCTTTCATGTTTACTTAGACCCTTTTCATGTTTATTACGCACACTTGCACTGGTAGCATTGGCAACGCATCGCCACCTGAAATTTTTTTTAAAACCAGTAACTGTTGTTGCAGATGGAGTAATGGCCTGTTTCTACTAATGACTCTGCTACAAGCAGCTGTCAACAGTGTTAAGGTACAACAACTACATAAAGGGTCTGAATAACTTAGACTTCAGACCACAGGGGTCTAAGTAATTTAGTAAATCACTTAGACCCCTGTGGTCTGAAGTCTAACTATTATGTAAACTAAGGACTTGATGGAAACAACGACTCCATAACATAAGAAAAGATTTATGTCTTGGTTTTACATTCTTTGCCTCTGAAAGGGAACATGCATGGTCAGGAAGTGTTGATCTCTATATGTGACTGTCTACTGTAAAGTATGAGTATGTGTTTACGCAGAAATTGAAATAATTGTGATGGAATGCAAGCCTTATATGTACCATGTTGTCTTGTCACCATTTAACCACACATTATGGTTTTATATGCTGCAGCTGTTACTGAATAGATAATCCACATTATGTCTAGAGCCACTAGTATAATGAACCAGTATGGATTCAGATGTCCAACAAACTAAAGTATTCTATTTTGGTAAATGTCAGTGTGCAAGGTGTGCTAGTGTAAGGTTTGTGTAGTATAGTGTAATATACTAGGTTAGCCATGGTGATAGCCGGCTGTATTGTGCAACTTTATCAGTATAGATTCCAGATGTCACTTTTCCTATTATTTTACTATGTACTGTATGTACAATGTGCCTGTGCATGGTCTTGACACTGGCTCAGTGAAGTAAGAATGGATGAAAATTCTCAATTGGGGTGAACAAATAAATTTTGAACTCTTAATGTGTGGTACTGTATCTACAATTAATCAAATGCTTGTTAGCTTGTGATCTCCATCATTTTCCTCATTATGTTGTAATGGCCACCCAACACTTCTCATCCTTTACTTAACCCTGTGTGAACACTCATGCATGATATAACATCACCACAGAATTGTATGAAATTCTGTAGGAAGATTCTTTCTATGAATGGACCATGTCTACAGAAAATGATTATTCTATTATCTGTGCAAGCATGCATTATGTAGCTATGTGTTTGTGAGATTCATCTATGTACATAAGTCACTAAGACAATAGGTTATAAGTGAAGGAGACTACACTTCATGTAATACATTATCAGTGTTGGGAGTAATGCGTTACTTATGTAACGCGTTATGTAATAGTATTACTTTTGTGGTAACTAAGTAATATAACGAAATACGCTATAAATCTGGTAATATAACTCAAGTTACTTTACTTACAAATGTAATGCGTTACCTAAGTAATATAGTTACTGTAACGAATCTAACATTACGTAATATTATTACTACAAGTAACGAAGTTACTAATCTTGTTAGTAATCCACTGAGTAACGCCTAGCCACAATGAAGTAGCAAAATCTACTGAATAAAGCTTATTCACCGGCTTCTTACTTATAACCAAGATTTGCACATTGTCCAACAACGCAATCATGCCACGTTATAAGGTGGTAGTTTCACACGTGACAGCTTAAAGCTGTGGACACAAAGTAATATAATATGTAATATTATTATAGTTACTTTATTTTATGGGTAATATGTAATTGTAACTAAACAGTTCAGTTGCAAGTAACATGTAATATGTAACTAGTTACCTTTACAAAGTAACTTGCCCAACACTGTACATTATATGGATACTTGGCTAGATTAGTTGCACATACAGTATATACATGTAAGATTAAATGTACCTCGTCTGCTTCATCTGCCGACAAATCTTGTACTTCAATGAACTCTTTGATCAATTCAAGGTCTCCCTGACTAGCAGCATGGTGGAATGAAGATATCTCTTCCTAATAAGTACGTATAGAACAGTAATGTCACATCAGACTCACTCATATAGATGTAACAAGGAGTTCACTTTAATGCATAAAGCCAAAAGCATGGAAACAAACTGAACACTGCTTGATAAGCTAGGGCATTTAACTTTGTTTACTGGGGACTATGTATAGTTTCTCCCGCCTGTCTGACTTGTTTCTATGTAAGTTAGATAGAACTACAAATAAACCAGGTTTTGCCTATTTGCATGGCAATTTAAAATTATTTTGGATATGAATAGCATCAGTGATCATGAGACTGGAAACCAATAGCTACTACATGCATGGCTGTCAACAAAACACTACATTGTTGATACAATTGAAACCTAAGTAAATAATTAATTAAATAGAGTTACAGTTTTGCAAAGATGTGGCTATATGTATATATAATTATTGCTAAAAACTGTTGTTGATAATATGAATATGAATGAATAAACAAACAAATGAACGAACGAACAAATGATTGAATTAATGAATCAATCAATCAATCAATCAATCAATCAAATATAAAATACTTCAAGTTCACATAATGAAATCACAGTGCAGGGTGGGGTCTTGTACAAAAGCTAATTGCGGTGGAATGCCTGACACTCTTTACTATACAGTAAAACAAAACAGCATTTTGCACAGTGTGGCATGCCAGAAAGAGTCATCTGTGATAATAGTTTACTATCAATAACACGCATAATATTACACAAAGCTTGCAAAGGAGTGATTTTCAGTTGCACGTACATACAGCTCAGCATACCACAGTTAGAACAATGGAAAAGTGGAGTTACGGTGGCTACCCTCAATTGGAAGGGATCTATCCTCTAAAATACAAAATTAATATGCCCAATATGACACTGCACCAATGACTCCAGAAGCCACACTTCAGAAAAATAAGAACAACATACCCTTCTAACTGTCAATGAACTATTAGAAATAGAAGATGCATGCAAGCATATGGACAAAGAAATTCACTTGAGATAGCTACCTACAGGCAAAACAGCAACAGCATGACAGAAGTCATGTAGTATTACACGTTAATGGAGAGTGGAGAAAGGTAAAGGTCATGAAGAAAGTTGGTGAATAATCTTGTCTGATGCAAACAAATGATGGGAAAGCATACAAAAGGAATTAAAGTATTTTTGGGCAACTATGACATCTCTGTTAATATACATAAACCAGTTATTCAGTAAAAATATTTAGTAGTCCAGTCAGATTATCCAGTAGATCTAGAGAAACCACTGCTGATCGGAATGTAAGTAAAAAGGAAGCATACAATTACTGCAACTGCCCTACAGATATAACTAGTGCATGCCTTTGGTACTTATATAAGCTCCTGCCAATACATGAGAGATGGTGGTATCTGAACAAAAGATAACACCTTTGGCTACAAAAACAACCCATGTACCTCATGACAGTTATCTTAACAATTGAAAAAAAATGTCTAGGTATAAAATATATACAATATCAACATCTTAATTTCAATTAGCGGGCTTGATTTAGTCCTTCCATTTGAGGGATGAATTTTGTATCTCTGCCTCCTCACCGCTACCCTTATTAAAGGAAATGTATGCACGTGTGTAATGAGACTGCTCAAACTTGTCTAATTGAATCCATTGCATGTCTGAACAATATAAATGTATATTATCAGTGTAGTAATTGTACTGTACATGTAGTATGCATAAGCTTTTAGAATTTCGTTATGTTATAGTTGAGCTATTACATTTTAAGGTTGATTTGATTAAAAGTTGTTTAACCTTCACTTGGTATATCACTCAGTATACCAGTACCCTATTCTAGCAATTACACTGGTGAATAGCAACCATGAAAGCGACATATGTACATAAGATACAACAATCAACCACGCATACGTAGCTACATACATATGTACTGCATACATACACACAGACAGGACAAACAGTTATACAGTACAACACAAATATGAAGTTACTTGCTAGAATGCAGGTGTATCGCCATACGGCATAGAGTAGCTACAGTAGTTGTATATCACCCTATACTGATTTCACAGTACTTTTAGGGAAATTGTGACCATAAAAAACTGACTATATCATATAAAATCTAAATTCACCCAGCTACGTGTCATGTAGTGATATGGCAAATAATATTAAAGAGCTATAGCTATTGGCTCAGGGTCTTATTATTAAAGCCATCATTCATTTGGGAAAAAAAGCAATTAGCTAGCTATAGACCTCAACTGAAGACTATAGCTCAAAAGATGAAACAAGTGTGGACATGGCAAGGGTGGAAATACGCTGTAAAATACGCTGTAAAATTAGTAGCTAGGTATACACAGTGTAGCCGAGCCGGATGAATTGGAGTTGTGGCTAACTGATCAGGTCGGGTGTCCATATGATGGCAACCACTGCTTAAATTGGGGGTTAAGGGACCCTGGAAGAATGGCAAGAACTACCAGGACCAGTTTACAGCCGACTCTAAGGGACACCCTTCAGAATCATGATCAGCAATGAAAAGATCGAGTCGACAAAATTTAATATCGGCCATACTAGATAGCTAGAGTCTATACGTAGTACGTACATTGCTAACTACATTGATCATGATGTACTACTAGTCTACTACTACTCGTCTACTACTACTCACTGAAGTACGGCTCATCGCTCACTAGGCGACTGAAATGAGACTCTTGGTTGTTGACAGTGAACTGCTAAAATAGCGGAAGTTTCGTCTGGCGTATGAGTGCCAGCAAGCGAGGTAGCAGGCTAGCTGTAGTGTGTTAAAGCTACAAAAAAAATGAATTCTTGTGTTGTTTTGACAATTTTATACACATTATTTCAGCGCTTGCATCCCAGAAGAATTTAAAACCATACAGAGATCATAATCAGAATTGCTACCGGCTACGGAATCACCGTAGCTACCTCGGCCAAGCCGGTTATTGTATGGCTGCATGAGGGGGTGAGCAGCTTAGGTGTGGTTCATGCCAATATAGCAAGGGCTTCCATCAGTCATTTAATACTACTGAATTGCCAATTACTAGTGTGTGTGGTTATGAGGTTTTATTTTATTCTTATTATTACTGGACAGTCAGAATAACAGGCATGTACATGTGTAATCACAGACAGAGCCGAGGTGGCAATATTAATGACATTAAAAGCTGCATGGATCAATCTCAATCGACGATGTGCATCCGTGGAAGCCGCTCCCTCTCGTTTAGATCACCAGATGCTTCCTCGGAAATGGGCCTAACAAAGGGCCCTAGGGACTTTTAGATGTCCCGATTTTCAGTTCTTGTCCAGCACGTTTGCCTCTTGTGCTGGGGGTGGTAGGAAAGGGCATTACATCTAGCCCGGGAAAAAATAAAAATAAATCTCAATTATCTCATCATCAAGATCGGGGTGGCTAAAGAACTCCGTGAAAACATGCTGCAGTAGCTATAGGAGTAAGACACCTGCACGTAAATCTGAACTTTGAGGCTTTGGCAGCTAGCTAGCAATGATGAAGATGGGTGGGGTCTATTCTACGGAACGGAACGGAATGATGGACTAAACTACGGAACGGAATGCTTTCTCAAATTGAAGCTTGCAGCTTACCATTGCTGTACAAGTTATCGGTGGCACTTCCAACAGGTAATCAAACGCACCAGAAGAAAGATTTTAAGGATCGATTGTGGGTTCTTGTTGGTTGTCATTAGTAACGAAGTACTAATTGTGGGAATAGCTGACTCAATGTGTCCATCTTCGGATGTATCAAGTAGGGAACTTAATGCATGACTTGTTTTTACTATGTGAGTTGTTTTTGCTTACTTTGACTTTAGAATGTACAGTCTGGGGACCAGCCTTTCTAATCAGCATAAATCAGTATGTAGCTACACTCCCCGGCTACACTGACTACAAAGGAAACAAGTATGGTGACAAGCTGAATCAACTCAGTCTAAGCAGAATCTAAAGGAATTTTGTGCAGTGTGTGAGGAGCAAACATTCAGATACCTCAAGGAGGTGAACATCAATGATTAATTAATAGAGTAGTGGACTAATGCCAGATATCTCAGCCTGAGTAGTGAGTTGAATCCAGGATGAGGTCTATTTTACAGAATGGAATGTTTTCTGAATCAAAACTTGCAGCTTGGCTAGCCGCTATCATTGCTGAAATTGCATTTTATCAGTGGAGCCTCCAGGAAATGGAGTAGGATAGTGATAAAATATTAATAGCTGTCTCATGCAGTGATTGTTCTACTATCTTCAATTCATTTATTGCATGACTAAGGCAAGTTTTGCTACTACAATACAGTAGCCGATTGGATGCCAGTTGTTTCTGCTGAACTTGACAAGGTAGATAGTTTAGAAGACCACTCAATTTCTTCAGTTTCAGAGCATAATATGTACAGAGAAATTAACTAGAAAGTTACTGGTGACAGGAAAAGGCTAGGTGATCATGACTCTATTCAGTCTAATAAACAGAATTTATGGTTGATTGAGTGAAGTATCACTTTCAGAATGTTCGGATGACCAGCGATGAGATGCATGGATTCATTGAATTTTTGTTGCAGTTGGAGACATTAAATATCCAAAAGCAAACTGACTGTATTATATTAATTCACTTTTATATTTTTTTCAATTTTGAGCCCGCATACAAAAAATTAATTTTTTCTTAGTCAATAGAAATCCTAGAATAAGATGGGAGAGAAAATTTATCTTTGTTTACCTATACTGTACAACTTCAAAGGAAAATGAAGAAAACATACAAACAAATCAATAAAATTAGTACAACTACAATAAGGTAAATTACAAATTTAAATAATATGAATTAGAGCCTTTAGATAATTATTGTTCTGAAGCAAAATTGCAGATGGAAAAAAACAAAGACTGGTGAGATCTTGGTTAATTAACGGCAGTGGTTGGAGATTAAAAGCTTCTTGTTCTTGAATATGTTGCAAAGTGGAAGTACAAATCAAAATGGGATATCAATTTCATTATGAAAAGTTTATATACATAAATAATCTAGCATTACTGTATTCATTTGTCCTCCACTTAAATATACTACAACAGTGTCGGTACATTAGTAGTCTACCTTGATATCTCAACTCTAGAGTAGATCCAACACAGAGCAGCCCGCACTGTAACAAATACATGTGATCCCACTGTAATTTCATGGACCAGCTGGACTGGGAATCACTTGAAAATAGACGAACAAATTTAACCTGTTTTATTTGAAGTGAAGCATGTGAAATGTTACACTTAAAAAATCCTAGGATTCTTAGGTGGTATGTAATTGATGTGAGTGTTCCATTTTAGGTCTGACTAGATACATTGAATTACACACACATCTAGAAGGCTTATAATTGAGATTTGGTTGATCTGGCATTTAGCCTGATTCAAGGCTAGCAGTCAGACACATCCTTGAATTTGTGCAACAAAAAATCAGCTCACTATTGAACACGGCATTAGTCCATTGCACCGGCTGTTAATAACTCCATGCATACACTTCAGTGATGTTTGCAGAATATAGCCTCCTTGCAGTCTGCCAAAATATTTGCTCCTCACACAGCACAAAATTCAGTTCAACTGGCTCTTTCCTGTTACCAGTGTCTTCCTGCTTGCTTAGGCCATACCTATTTGAAAAATTGTTGCTCGGATTTTTTAAGGAAAAGTTAGGGTCGGTAGGTCGAAAAAAAAACGATCATATTTTTTAAAAACCATTCCAAACGTGTCATTCCATTGTTGACAACGAATTGTACGAGGGTACACAACAACAGCTCCTTTCTTCGCTATAACAGATAACCACGCATTAGCTTCCATTTCGGCTAAAAGTCTGCCAACATCACGTGATTATTAATCATGTGAGTTTTTTTTTTGGTCTTATAAAAAGAGGGTCGGTCGGGTCCGAGCTACAACTTTTCAAATAGGTATGGCCTTAATTTGTACACTGACTTATGACTTGAAAAACTGGTCCAGACTGTTTTCTAAAGTCAAAATAAGCAAAACAGCTCACATAAAGTGCCCTTCTGGTATATCCGTAGATGAACCATGGATGAACATCATTGATACACAATTAATACTTTGTTACTAATGACAGCCAACAAGAACCCACAATCGATCCTTTAATTCTTTTTATCTTACGTTTAATCACCCACTGGAGGTGCCACTGATAACTTGTAAGGGCAGTTTCAGCAATGGTAAGTTGCAAGCTTCAATTTGAGAAAGCGTTCCGTTCCGTGGTTTAGTCCATCATTCCGTTCCGTTCCGTAGAATAGACCCCACCATGAAGTTGTTGTCAACAACGATGATAGCTATAAAGTTCTCCAGCTAGGCAGCTAGGCCTTTGCTCATATCCATGTCCTGTAACTGTTCAAAACCGGTGCTGAGACTCAGACTATGTCAGATGGCAGGGCCGCCCAGAGAAATTAAGGGGCCCAGGGCAAAGAGCTAAAGTGGGGCCCCAGGGACAAGGAGGTTTCCATTCTGAATCACAACTTCACCCAAGCTGTACAGTGTGTTGAAGACCCAAAAAAAAAAGGTTATTACATGCTGACAATGACAATAGCTACCCCTCACCAACCACATCTACTTATTTTTAAGCTTGCTACACCGCTCCTCTGAAGAATACTGTGACTGCTCTATTAGAGTATTTAGATCTGACTGCTCTATTAGAGTATATCGATCTTTTAAATAGGTATTCAAGGGGCCCTTTGTGGGGCCTCCTGGGGCCCCTTTCAGGCTGGGACCCGGGGAAAAATGCCCCAGTCCCCCCCCCCCCCCCCCCCCCCCCCCTGTGGGCGGCTCTATCAGATGGTAAGGAGTTCCACTCATTAACAACCCTCTGAATAAAGAAATTTGCTCTCGGTTGCAGTCTAGTTTGTTTTTTTATAGAGTTTCAACCTCTTGTGTGGTGTACAGTGAGGCTATAGGATTTTGTGTAAAATATTCAGAACAGTCAATATTATAATAGTTTATAAGTCTCTGCATTTTCTTTGATACTATGTAGTTAGATTCCTAACTCTCTCAGTCTGGATTCATATAAAGTTTAGGTAATTGGGAGACAAGCTTGGTCACTCTTCTCTGTATCTTTCCATCATGTCAATGTCTCTGGTTAGGTATGGATGCCAAAGTTGGACACAATACTCCAGGTGAGGTCTTATACAACACAGTAAAAAAATGCTGGCAAGTAGTGAACATGTCATTGTACATTTAGTGACCGTCACTAAGAATTTGTTCACTATTTGCCACAGTATTCACTACACTTATTTTTTTACAGTGCATGAACTCTTTAGAAGTCATCATAAATGTCTCCTATAGTAATCTTGTTGTACTGGCAGCAACTTCATCACAATATAAATGGAGAGGTGGACCATAATGCCTATGGGTCTTTCCCAAAGTTAACTTAACACAATTCTATTTGACCTAGGAGAATTAGCTATGTTAAATATTAATGTTGTGATAGTAAAGCTATATGAAGGCTGACACTGTGTATATTCTAGAATAACAAGAAATTCATCTTCATCTGAAAAATGGTAGCTATCATTTGCAGCATCCAGTACTTCTTTGTAAGCCATGAACTTGACATCATTAAGATAACACTGCTCACAGATCTCTGAACTTCATATACGTACTGCATGGGCACTCAGCATATTTGCAATCTGCTAAATTCAACAGTACTCTAGATATCCTGAACAGCTAACATCATCTTCTAAATCATGATGGCCAGCAACAAAGTCACTACTGGAAAATAACTTTTTTATTTTCTTCCATTATAGATGCAACAATTGAGGTATAGCCAGATACCCAGACTGACAGACAAGGTCATTCAGTTACTTATCATGCACAGCTAGCTAGAGTTCCTATACCTCATCATTTTAGCCCATATACATGTCACTAAAAGCAGTTGACTTTGGACTGAAGGAGGCACATTGTGAGCTGTATCTATGGACTGGCAGCTTGCCCAGTATAGGCAGTGTGAGAATGAGGACTTGCCAACGCCAGACACTATGGAATTGTGTTACTGTTGATACAATTGCTGATGACTGTTCGAATTGTTGGACCACATGTACAGTATGCAAAGCTGCCTGATGTGACTCTTTTAGTGTAGAAATAAATATTTGCAAATCACTTTATGTGTAGGGTACGCTTTCATATATACCTCTTCTGCTGCTTTAAGCATTTTCTGATTCTCTGCCATGTCTCTATCTGTCCATCCTCTCTGTACTATAACAAATGTAAACAACTATAATGATTATTATTACTCATTAAGTAACCCAGGTGGAAGTGCATTGACCTGGTGATCAAAAGGTTCCAGACTTATTGTTTCCTTGAGCAAATAACTTTACTCCCATTGCTCCAGCCACCCAGCTGTTAAACCAGGAGCATATCTAGTTGTATATGTACAATTCAGGGCACAGCTGAAGAGCAGCCTACTTGGCTGATGCTGTCATCCCCGTAAAAGAAATTAACGAGGAAGACCCTTCTTAGCTAGTATTTGTGACCAGATTTGTGAAAAGGGGTTCTTCCACACACATCCAAAATTCCAAATTACCAATTTTGACAACTCATAACTTAAGACTGGAAAAAGACAATGACTTGAAATTTGGTCAATTGTGAGCAACTACACTGTAGTTTAATAGATGGAGGTTTGTGTTATTCTTGAATACCAAGCTATAGCCTTGCAAATTCATCGAACCAAATTACCAGATGTGTGTGGAAGACACCCTTTCACAACTCCAGTCAAATTTATGTGCAAATAACAGTAACGATAGTTGTTTCTGTTTGCACATTTTCAAGTGGAAAGAAAATAAACTAGCTATGTAGTAAGAGATAGTCACAACAAAAAGTGCTTAAACAAAGAGATCATCACTTGAAGTACAAATTTATTATTTACTTTAGATCTAGACCAGCATGACTAAAGTAGGGATGGAGAGTGGTGAGCTCCTTTATTGTATAGTAATGATCCTTGCTAACTTATCATTGTCCTCACGCTTGTGGATCAACTTACATAACATCATTAGTGCATTTATATAATGAATGGCATTAGAAGTATGACGTACAACAAGTGTACGTACATTTCTTCGCAAATTACTGATGAGCAATGTATCCGTTCTGTGTAGTTTTAGACCACAGATTTGCTTACCCTTGATCCAACTGTTTATTGGAACAGCGATGCAAAAGTTGTGGATAATTTTAACATGAAGTCATGGGTGTGCTACTACAATTGACATGGCCTTGCTCCTTCAGTAAAAAGAACTGATGGGACTCAAAGAAGTAGATTGATGATGCATGCATGCTTTGCACGTACGTACAGTGGTATGCCAAAAGAAATGAGTCTATTAAATATAAGGTTTTTGACATATTTTTCTTTCCAGCAATTGATATTTTACTTAACTTTTGCTCGTAATTAATGTGTGTTGGACAAAACATCTCAAGATCAAAAGAGTGAGTAACTGTTTTAGCAGTAAGAGTATAAACATGCATGCAGTTCCTATTGCATACTGATATAATTTTACCTTGTGTGAACACTATTTCCATCTCTTTTCTGCAAAATGTGCAGAATTTATGTTCTGCAAAACCTACATGCCACAGTATTCACTACATATGTTTTACTGTGCACACACACACACACACACACACAAACACATACACACACACGCACATACACACACGTACATGCATGTATATGTACTATAGTATGTACCAGTTGAGCTGGATCCTGAAAAACAGCTAAAAATTAAAAGTGGAGTATGGTTTAATTTGGCTCCATTACAAGTTTGGGAAATGGCCATAATAGATACTGTGTGTTTATGGCTTCCTCATAGGAAACGTATGTTGAAACTTTTGATTGGCTGTAAATATTGTGTCAGACATTTGAACAAAAAGATTTTGAAACATTTTTAGCAGATCAAGCAGTACTACAAATGAACCAAATTTCAGGATCATGTGTAATTGCATCCATGAACTATTAAATGTTTTTGAGGATCCAGCTCAAGGCGTACATACTATAGCTACGCACATACACACAACTGCTGTTACCTTATATTCTTTGTGGATAAGTCAATTGTGAAGCTCAAACATGTCAGTCTCAATCACTGTGTGTTCAGGCAAAGTGTAGTGCCCTACAATGTAATTGCTTAATTCACGCAGAATTTGACTGCACAAATGCACACATTATATGGAAGTTTTTACTATACAATTGTATGATATGCATAATATACAGTCTACTTTGTATGTATAAATTATTTTCTTTATTGTACATTGAAATTTTAATTATATGCTTCATCCCGATGGTTAATATTATGCTTCATTCCGATAGTTAATATCAGCATGATATCTGTTGATCAACATCTCCACCATTTTATACAAGATGCAGACTCTAAATACAGGGTACAACATACATTAATGTCATTATGTATACAGGTACACATTAACATAATGTACACTTATACCATTAGTAACTGTGGAGACCAGCAACCCTTGATCATGTAGCTTCATGACTACACAGTTTGTCTTAGAATAATGATAATGATACTTGTACAAACAATTGTTTTTTCAAGGAATACAATGTATGATACTGTGATAGTCATGCAGCCAATAAAAAATATGTTTTGTCTACAAAGTAGTGGTTACCATGGAGTCACCCACTTATGAACATGACACTGATTCTCACACCTACTAACTAGTAACTGAATGGGTTCAGTGTACTCATTCCATAACCATTGACTACTATAAGAAGCCACTATGTTACAACTTATTAGTATAGATATCTGAAATAAAAAGTCAATAGGTGATACTATAAATCTAGCATTCGACCAGTAATCACATTCTGTGTCTGTTGGTAGTACATACATGTATGTCATTCCCTTGGCTTCCATACTCCAAACAAGGTTGCTATGCCATATGAAGGATATTGGTACATGTCTTATGACATTTAGTGTTGGATATGTTATCATGTGTATGGCTAATGAGGGAATTTGTTGCTGTTTATTAAGATGTTATGCAATAGTGGGGACAGGGAAATTTCAACTCTATAATTAGGTTGATAAAATAAATATGTATGAAAGCTTTGAGCATACTTATGGAAAGATTCATCTCGTTAGAATGTATAGCTATACAGGATGTTAAAAGAGATAACATTGCTTTCATTTGTTTTTGGCATTTGAGGTACAGTAGCATTATACTGTATAGACTCAATAGGTACAGTAGCATTATACTGTATAGACTCAATAGTTAATTGTTGTAGTAACTACATTTTGAACATTTGAACACTTTCAACATGTAACAATGTATTATTATATAACTATATTATTTTTTTATTATTATTAGCACTTTACAGTGACCAGCCTGAAGGTCTGACAGCAACATGTGCTGCAGCCTTAGGATTACCTAACCTAATTTCAGGGACTTAGACCTAATGACTTGACTTACTGACTGACTGAAAAGGTGTAACAGAAAAGGGGCCAAAGTAAGGAAAAAAATCCCTCCAACCCCAGGATTCGAACTGCAGGTCATATATATAACTACATGTAAATACATACACACCCTTATCATCTATACCATATTAATATATCACACCTCCTTACTACAATATAATTAATCCATTTTTGAGAGCCAATATGAATTGGTGCATGATTTGATGGTACATAATAATACCTTTGACAGAAATTTTTAATATTTACTGACCAGTTGTACAAAGGAAAGTTATCTTATGTAGTTATATGAAATATTGTACCATTAACCAAACCACTGTTTTAAATATTTAGTAATGTGTATACGTACACAGTGGAACTTCTCTATTACAGACATTTTGGGACCCAGAATTTTAGGCCACTTTTTGCTGTAATAAAGAGGTTTTCCTCTTTCAGAGGTACAAAATGTATTAACCAGACCTGTTGGGACCAAAATTTTTGTCCTTATTATGGAGATTTTTTCTATTGTGTCCTTAATTTGGGGAGTTTGTTAAGAGAGGTTCCACTGCTTTTGAATAAGTATCAATACATTTTCAAATTGTCATTTTAATGACAAATCAGGCACCATGATGATGGAATGCAAATTTCATAGTTTAATATGTGCCATAATTATTAATACCCTTGAGCTACACTATGGTTGTGTGCTAGTGCATCCATACATTGGATGCCATAGATACGTAGGTATGATGTTACTGACCCGGTTGAGATCATAATGAAATCAGACATCCTACAATACAAAACCATTTATTTTTAGTAGATGACGTGTACGATGTGTGTGTTTAGTAGATGGCCATGGCTTGTGTAGTTTGTATGTATGCAGGTTAGCCACAGTGATTAATGTCTGCATGTATTGTAATATGCCAGTTCTTACATGTACGTACACTGAACCACCTTACTGAGGAATCGCATACATAATGCAGTACTATGTAGAGTAGTACATAGTTTTAGACCCATGAGGTATATCATTAAAGTGATATCATCCTGTAAACTAAGGACTTGATGGAAAAAAAAAAACTCCATAACAGAAGAAAAGATTTACATCTGGTTTTACATTCTTTGCCTCTGAAAGGGAACATGCCACTGTAACATGGTCAGGAAGTGTTGATCTCTATATCACTGTCTACTGCAAAGTATGAGTATGTGTTTACACAGAAATTGAAATCATGCATGGTGATGAAATTCAAGCCTTATATGTACCATGTTGTCTTGTCACCCTATGGCCACACATTATGGTGCTACATTCTGCAGCTGCTACTGAATAGATAATCCACATTATGTCTAGAGCCACTAGTATAATGAATCCAGTATAGATTCAGATGTCCAACAAAACTAAACTGTTCCATTTTGGTAAATGTCAGTGTGCAAGATGTGCTAGTGTAGGGTTTGTGTACTAGGTTAGCCATGGTGATAGCTGTATTGTACAACTTTTGTTATATAATAATTATAGATTCCAGATGTCACTTTTCCTACTGTATTATTATACTGTGTGTGTACAGTGTTGGTTATTTGCCTTTTAGTTAGCCTTCTCTAAGACCATACTCTTTCTACTAGTGTACCTGTGATCTTGATCAGATGGGGGAGGTAAGCAAATAAGCTTTTACTCCTTATGATTAGCATCTGAAATGTTCATCTTTAGTTTTGTAATCCCCATTATTTTCCTTTTTACGTATCAGCTGTTACCCCTGTGAAGCCTCATGCTTGACGTCTTCCAGCCTATTACACAATTGGATCATGTCTACAGATCTGTTATTAAAGTAAGCATGCAATATGTGCTTACAGAATTCATCATGTTAAGGATAATTGGTTATAATAGACATTATAAACTACAGTGCATACTTCATGCATGTAACGCATAAGATCACATGGCCTACAATATGTTATACAAATAAATACTAAGATGGTTACCCAATACACATACAGAACAAATGTATATGCATGTGTATGTTGTGTATCACTGTACCCTCATCTACTGACAATCAATTTTGTACTTCAATGAAGTATTTCTGACTAACAGGATAGTAAAATGTAGAATAGCTATCTCTTTCTTTGGAATAATAAACATGAACGGTGAGCCACAGATAAGACAACATGCACACATGCACGCACATTCAAAGATACTACGCACTTACAGAAGAAGTTTGCTTCTTATTGCCTATAGATGTTTGCTTCTACTTCAACTGTTACACAGCAGGCTTGCATCCCCCATGCATGTACTAGAGTCATAAATTAACCTATTTCCTTAATTTAAGTAGTCATAATAACTCTGCATAATATGCATAGCATTAGTAATCATGAGCTGATTTCCATTATTTATAGAAGCCATTTAATATGCATGATATGTTATTGATGATGTAAATGGAACTAGCACCGATACTCCTTATATATACAATAAATATGACAACCATATATAACGCCAGTTTACGTGCAGTGAAATTAAAGCTACATTGATGTCTAATGAGTCTTAGTACCACTATGCCTAGCAACATGCATACTTTAGGAAGTTAGGCTCACTGCTTGAAGGTTCTTAGTTTACTAATTTGTTAAGCTACTTTACTGTAGTTGTACCCAGTTATACTGATAGTAAAATATCAGTAACATTAAGTTTTAAACTCTCTGTAAAACATCAGTGAATGCGGTTTACTGAAAACTACTAAAATAACAAACAATTAACTGTTCCATATACTGGGAATATACCACTCTAGTAAACAAGAAACTTCAAGCAGTGGCTACTGTTTGTGATTACAAAAGGGTCTTACACTCACTAACATTTATCCAATTTTAATGATTCATATTAGTGTTGTTTTAGTTAACTAAAACTAAAACTAAAAGTGGTTTTAGTTAGGGCTTTTACTTTTAGTTATCTGAAACTAAAACTAAACCTTTAGTTTTTCTGATTTGTCAAAAGACTAAAACTAAAAGTGCCTCAATTTTTACGTGGAAACTTATACTAAAACTAAAATATCATTTAATTGTTTGCAAATAATTAAAACTAAAACTAAAAGTACTTACCACCGACAATTATAAAAGTTATTTGCTTAAAACTAAGCACCTTGCTATATTGTAGTAACAATTATTCACTATACACATATTATCTGCCAGTGTATAAAGTAACTAAAAGAGTTTTTGCTATAAAGATATTTCATAATCATCACAAGGGTTTAATGCCGGCTAACAAAGTTACTACTGTGATGTTGTCAAGCAGGACGTAGCTAACTTAAACTATCACAGAATTTAATAATAAGAGCTCTTTTAAAATTAGCGAAATCATGTGCACTGTAATACACCTGTTCTTTGAAAAAAAATCATGCAGGTAAGCTGCTACGTTCATTATTGCATAAACCAAACATGGTGGGTTACATCAATTGATTGAAGGGTGATGGTATGCACTGACTACTAAATCAGTCTTCATATTTACTACAATTGTTTTGGCACTTGCTACAGTGAATCATTTTGATTTTGGTACCTTAGTACATTCTGTTGATCTTGTGCTTACCATGTCTATCTTGGCACCTTAATTGTCACATTGCGTATCTTGTATTTTCAGAAACATTTAGAATATGTTTTGCTGCAACAAACAAGCAAACTTATTATGCTTTAAAATTTGCAGTTGTGTAATTTATATCACTCAATAGTCAATAATAACACGAACACTGTTTGCCATGTGGCACTTGTCCACCACTGTCTAGTGATGGTGATTGTTTTGGTAAGTTGTGCAGGGTTCCACAGTTCTCCTATAGTTGACGCCAACAGAAATTTCTAATGTCACCCTACCAATCCTACAATGAAACCCTGCACTATCACACCCCAAGCTAACCTTTGCAGCTCATGGAATGGGGCAAAAATCTACCCCATGAAACTCGCATGTGGGTGCATATCCTCCGCCAGCCTGACATGTATCTTTTATTTATTATTAATTTAGCTTATGATTTTTGTTTGTTTTGTTATTTGCACTGCTTATATATTCACAATAATATACAAATACTTTGAATGTAGTCTCCTAGATCTAGAGGCAGACTTTGGGTGGGCACAAACTTTTTCCAACTTTCCATGTGGCCATCTGTGCACTCTTTTCTGTCGCATGCTTTTGAGAGTTATCCTTATTATAATGGTCACTATTTCCTGCCTACTTTGCATTGTGGAACCCATTTACACTATTGCATCTACCTGGTCATCAACTACAAGCTGTCAGTAACATTATTGCATACTTCCCAACATTAACCTTGTTTAAACTCCATTTAAATACATCATTGCAACAAACATTTAAACTGACTTACATATTTGCATCTAAAATCCAAAAGCCATGTGGGTATATGTGCAGCAGTGTTATTTTTGGCCAGAAAAGACCAAATAATCATATTTAGTACTTAGTAGTATGGTATTTGTTCAAATGGTACCACCGTATGGATAACCGAAACTAAAACTCTTGAAATCTAAGATCTAGAACTACAACTAAAATGTATTGAAGATGGTAACTAAAACTAAAACTTTAATTAAAACTTTTTTCTATCTACAGCTATAGCTAAAACTAAAACTAAAAGTCAAATGCCTTACTAAAGCAACTCTACAAATTGGAAAAAAACTGTTTATTAAACATTAAATTTTATAGAATTGGATGCGTGTGTGGAAGACACAAATCTGGTTACATCTGCTGAAATTACGTTTCAATTGACAAGTCAGAACGTAGTATGAGAGAATGTATTATTAGTGATTGCCTACTAATCAGATGATGACCACCCTTCATATTATAGTGAACATTTATCCAGTTCTGTGTGGCCATTAATCTCTAACTGACTGGTGATTGCATCATTCTTTCAACACTTAAAAGGACTCTTAATCCAATTGGATATCACTATAGTTGTTGCACTTCACAGACTTCACACTTCTGATTGGCTACTCAAAATATTGATGCATTTTAAAAGCTTCTATTATCAGTCTATTTCATTGACTGTTTATCATGTTACTCTGTTACTTTATATTGGCTGTTTTACAGTGTAACTGAAGAAATGAACCACATGACTTGGGAACTATGTTTGACTAAAGTAGTTTGCACTCTTGGAAAAACAAATGGTGAACATTTTGGTTGGTACATGCAGTGATGTCAACAGCATAGCAAAATGTATCATTCAGATAACATGGTGATGAGTTATGATTTTATATACTTGTACTGTTGTATGAAAATGTCTTTGTTAAAGTCACACACACACACACACACACACACACACACACACACACACACACACACACACACACACACACACACACACACACACACACACACACACACACACACACACACACACACACACACACACACACACACACACACACACACACACACACACACACACACACACACACACACACACACACACACACACACACACACACACACACACACACACACACACACACACACACACACACACACACACACACACACACACACACACACACACACACACACACACACACACACACACACACACACACACACACACACACACACACACACACACACACACACACACACACACACACACACACACACACACACACACACACACACACACACACACACACACACACACACACAGAAAGATTGGTGGTAGATGGTGAACTATTGAACTTTGAATGAAGCCTCTCTGGATGTTTGAAATGTCGTACAGATGATGGTTTATCCATACTATAGCACAATAATCCAGTATATGGGTAACACGAAAGCACAATTGGAAAGAAGGTCAGCAGGCAAGGGATGTAAGCAATATAGGCAATGTATCCTAGAGTAAATCCTTTAAAGAACATTATTTTGCTGTATGCTGATGCCAAGTTAGAAGCTCACCAATATAAAGACCAAGATACCTGCACGGGATAAGAGCCAATTAACATTACCGATTGACACAGAGCCATGAATTCACAGATTGAAGATTCTGTTGCACATTACATTCTACACACTTATCTTAGCAGTAAACTTTATTGATTTTAAGTTGTGTTTCAATGTTTATAGTATGTTCACGTTTAGCTGAATCCTGAAAAACAGCTAATTAACAGTGGATTTTTTCTCAACAGAGCTAACATTTCAGCCAACTAGATGATTATTGGTAGCAGCAAAGGTGTCAACAACAGACACGTACGGTTTGGCTCCAATACAACTTTGGGAAAGGGCTGTAATGGACACTGTACTTATATGGCTTCCCTGTAGGAAATGTATTGTGAAAGTTTTGATTGGCTGTAAATATAATGTCAAAAATTTTTAAAAGATTTTGAAATACATTTAGCGGGTCAAGCAGTACTACAAATGAGCCAAATTTCAAGATTGTGTGTAATTGCATCCATGAGTTATTAAATGTTTTTGAGGATTCAACTCAACATGAACATACTATAGCATTGTTAATCCTTTAATATCATACTTTGCATAATTTTGTTATTTAATATATGAAATCTTCACTGTCTTTGACATTAAGCTTCAAATTGTCAATGCAATACTACTAAAATACTATGGCAAACTCTATATTGCATAAACAACATACAGTAGCTGCTCCAGCCATTGATTTATCAAATATTCTATTATCCAAACTGTGGAAATGGCTGTTCTATTAGAGTATTTAATGAAGTGTACGTTCTATTAGAGTATTTGTACAAGAGTTTTGTATATAAATGAATGCACTTGTATTATCCATTATCTGAACTCACCCAGAGCCAAATGAGTTGGGATAATGGAGGGAGCACTGTATATGGCTACTAGTGTTGTACCAATTCCCACTTTTTAGACAAAACCGATATCCGATATATTTTTACTTTATTTTACCGATAGTTAACTGATACCCGATTATAGGTCTCTATAAGTTACACTTGTGCATACTCCACTAAAAGTACAGCTAGTACATTATGAGGTTGTACACTTACCTCAACTCAAAGTTGCTAGTCAGACAAGTGGTCTAGGGCCGAACCATCACTGTTTATTATTGTGGTTACCACAAAACATAAACAAATTACCTAAGTACATGAAAGAACCTTTGACACCAGCCCTCCAATGGTACTGCAGCTGCTGAAACTGATAATCTGTTCATTACAACCAATTTCCGATTATGGTAAAAAAGCTAATTATCGGCTTCTACCGACTACCGATCCAATAATCAGTACAACTCTGATGGTTACACATACAGAGGCATAACATAGCCAGGATTTTTCAATGGAGGTTTTCGAAACAACACAAAGTTACAAGCAGCAGGGGTCTTGGGGTACAACTCCAGTCCACTTAGCCTCTGTGATAGGGAAGAGGCTGGAAAAATGGCTTTTGCTGGCTACAGTGAGATAATCACTGGATGTAAAATTAGTATCTAAATGTGGTAGCAAATCATGATCAGTTATTATATTAAAATTGTATAACTTCTGGGAAACAGCTATGTAGCTTGTGGGTCTACAATCAAAACATTTTTGATTTCTATATACCTACAATTTAAGGATGTACTTGTCACAGTACATGGAAGTATATGATAATAATACAGGAGGTTCATCTTTTCAAATGACTAAAATGTTGCAGACTAGCGGTATAAGCTCATACTCAGTTTTGCACCACCCACACCACTTCTATAATGGTATATGATGTCTTGTCTAAACATATTCCTTTCTACTGAAATTAAACCCAAAGCACTACATCATCTCCATCAATACAGCTGTCCCAACTGTAGATCCTTCCCTGAGAGATAAAAGTAAGTTATATGTTACTATAAACAGTTATGTTGATTGCATGATGTTACTTGCTCACTTTTGTGCTGCCAAATTGAGTGTGTAGGTTCCTGATGAATCTAAGTTTCACAGGTGGATTTCCTGAAGCCATTGAACACCCCCCTGACTTAGATCTACAAGAGGCAAAAGTTACCTATTTGAGTTATATAAACAGCATGGATATGAAAACAGAAGCTGTAGATAACAATCATGAAAACAAGTGTGTGTGCAATGTCACTAATATCATAGATGGATTAAGGGGTGGGGGAGACATCCCCTATCCAAAATTTTACTGATATGCTAGCTATATAGGATGCTACAGTGCCGGTGAAATTGCATACACCAATGGAAAAAACAGGAAAATGGTTAAAATAACTAGGAATTGGAGGAGCTAATCCCTTCTAGATCTCTTCTGAGCTAATATCTTCTTTGAGGCTATTCTTAAATAATTTCTTATACACACTTAATGATTGGGTTGAATTTTTGCAATCAAAAAAATAATTCTTAACTGGCCAAACAAGATTAAAATACCCTAATCACCCTAATAGAGCACTCATTTTAATACAATAGTCAAGCACATTTTGATTTTTGATAAACTGCTAAAATCACTCCCTCAGATGGTCTAAGTTTCAAAAATTCCCTGCAGGAGTGGTGTGCTCAGGTTGACAAGTTTTACATGCTATTATAGTGTGATTACATTGGTATGCTATATAATGTACATAATATAATTATAGGGCTCTGCCATCGATAATATTACTATAATAGCATAAGCATTGCAAATCTCACAATTTAAATATCTAGCTACACCCTTGATCCCTACTTTTATATTACATTTGTAAGTACACTATAAAGTACAATTAAGGTACACCGTGGTCCCATTAAATTCCAAAATTTCAGAGATGCTCTACAGTAACTATATACAGTATGAAATGGAAATTTCAGCAAACTGTCCTTCCCTGGTAAAATAAATTTTGAAAGAGTTACAATGTAATTATAGCCATGGTTGCATTTTAGCTTTTGCAGGTTACACTCCCAGAGCACTTATTAATATATATATATATAATGAACATCAAACCATACTGCAGCATTTATGCTGTGCTCTTTTATAACACCACTGCTAGGGATCTAGAATAGTGATGTGATTTTGTTAAAGAGACTCAGAATTTTTTATGCTTATAAAGTTCAGTCAGAATTCAGGGGCAGATCTAGGATTCATAAAAGGGGGGGCTAACTCAAGGTACTAATCTCTTGGGCGGTGGTGTGCAAAGCACATAAAGCATACTGGAACTAGGGGGGTCTGAGGGCATGCCCCCCCTCCTCTCCCAGGAAAATTTTGACTAAAATACTGCAATTTGGAGACATTTCAATTCCACATAAAAATGCATATATTTCTGCCTGTAGATATCTTATACAGTGGAACCTCTCTTAACAAACTCCCTGAGTTAAGGACACAATAGAAAAAACTTCCATAATAAGGGCAAAAAGTTTGGTCCCAACAGGTCTGGTTAGTACATTTTTTTACCTCTGAAAGGGGAAAACCTCTATATTACAGCAAAAAGTGGTCAAAAATTCATAGTCCCAAAATGTCCATAATAGAGAGGTTCCACTGTATACTGCCCTTAGATTATGGGTATGGTTCTCTGCAGCATTTGCTAATGGAAAGGTTTGGGTAGATTCAGACAACCAAGCACATGCATGATGCATCCTCTCACAATTGTGTGCGTGATAGCTGAAACCGGAAAATTTTGAAATTTGAATGATGCGAGATTGAATCTGGGAGCATTTTCAATGGAAATTGTGTACTTGAATTAAGAGTACCAGTACCAGTAATAACCACACAAATATACGAATCAAGCCTTTTAAACAGACCAATGCACTTCATTGTATGTATAGGCGCAGACTGATTTGAAAAAATTCCATAACAGAACCAACTTTATGCTTACACTGAATAGTAGTTCGGTGACTGAGAGTATCTTGATCTTGTAACTGAATAAGTTCACAAAGCTTATTGTAATAAATCAAAATTTCATTGTGGTAATTCTGTCTTATATAATCATAGCTACAGTACCTACAATCAAATAAATTACACTGCTTAATAGTACAAGGATCATACCCAGAAATGTAACAGTGGTCCAGTGATATGGTACAATCAAGTCTATAAGTGTATTCTTCAAAGTGGTTCAAAGTGCTTTTGATTATATAGCCTATAATTTTGGAAAATCTGTCAATGTACAGACACCAACAGATTGTGAGATATGTGAATTTAAGCATTTCAATCCAGTATAACTAGCCAAAAGCTGTACATGAATTCAAAGTTTCACCATGAATGCAGCCCACCATAGTGTTTAACCCATAGGTACTGATATAGCCATGATTTTGATGGGTGGTAGGTGAGCAATTAGCACATCAACAGAAAATAGCCAAAGAGGTCATATGGAGTCTCCAGCCTAAAGAGATGACTCTAAAGACCATGCACCTGTGCGGCTGTGCCATTCTACAGTGTATGCATAAAAATTGTCTGGGCAATTGTCAAAGGGTGTCCATGCCTTTAACTGTGTATTCCAGCTTGCCAGTGACAGTCCAAGGTGCCAGAAGGTTCCCAGTGACTGGTGCAGAAATCGCAACTCAGTGGCATGACTGTGGTTAGGCACCGGCCTATTATGCTGGCATAATTTTGAGCATAATAGGTGTCTGAAAGCATCAAGCATATTGCTAGCATAATAGGCAGAATAACTGTCATACTGTAAGCAAAAATGCATGCCACAGAAAAAGGTTGACTTACAATAATAGAACAGTCGATGCCACTGATAAGGCATTAAGTAGTTATCTGACATGATTGTTATTATAGTTTATAATGCAGCCAAATTCTTAATGCACACCGAACACTTTTTACATTTAACCAGTTGTTCATAGGCCAAAATTTATCACTATCCATAGAAAGTAACAAAACATCTGAACTGTGGCAAAAATTTGAGCATAATTATGAGCATAATAGGCAAAATTTTTGAGCACTGCAGCATAGCATAATAGGAAAAATTAAAAGCATAATAGGCTGGTGCTTAACTGTGGTACGAATTTGTAGTCTATTGGTGTGGCTGTATCCACTCATGGTGAAAAGTCTAGTTCAATGTTGCATACATCAATGACTTGCAAAACTTTGGTCACAATTTATATGACTTAAATTTCTTATCTCTCTATCAGACATTTTACTGAATGACTGACTAACCTGTTGAAACTATATCATTAGGAGCTTAAGTAATTCAGTTAGGAGTTAGACATCACCTGCATTGTGTTTTTGTATACTGCAAGGGACACTATGTATGCATATACATCATGCTGACTTTCCTTCTTTTTTTTTTCTGTGTGCAAAAGGCTTGTGCACGTGTAGTGAATCAATAGCTTTGTGCATTAGTTGGTTACCACTTAAGAATGAAAGGGAATTGCCCACAAGTTTTTTTCCATTCCTGTTACAGTTTAAGTATGAGAAGATTAATAGGTACATGCACTTTTGACAGTTCCTTATAATATACCTGTGTTCATTACACACAGAACACGCACACACAGAGCTAAAACTAAAATAAATTGACCACCTTGCTTGCCAGTTATTAATTATTTCCATGTATTATGCAATTTATACCTGCACATTCTTTCTCTTATATGAAAAAGTGTAGGGAAATTTAAGGGGATTTGGAACTCAAACAAGATAATAATACCTGTAGACATATTAGTGCAAATTTAATTCCTACGGCTATACAATTCTATAACTTACATAGGGATTAAATGTGTAAAATTAATATGGCTGCAGATGTAGGTGACATCCCTTATTTCATTACTAAGATCCCTACACAATTACATGTATACACTTCATCTGTCTAGGTTTTGATTTTGCAATAATTGTACTTCACAAGTAATGAAATGATTCACTACATTAAAATGCTGTAAGCACATCTATAATAGAGTATCACACTGCTGGGACACAGCTAGCAGCTAGGTATGACCATAGCACATATGTAAAATGAGGTTATTTACTACAGTATGTAAGATGT
Source organism: Dysidea avara (assembly GCF_963678975.1). Taxonomy (NCBI): domain Eukaryota; kingdom Metazoa; phylum Porifera; class Demospongiae; order Dictyoceratida; family Dysideidae; genus Dysidea; species Dysidea avara. The sequence continues at coordinate 35,077,391 of NC_089275.1, read as the reverse complement.
CAACTAACTGGATTTGTGGAAAGGGGTCTTCCACACGCATCCAATTCTATGAATGTGGAAGACCATAATTCAGTATCGAAAAAATATATTAACTTGAAAAATTTTCCATCCACTAAGCTGTGTTGATGCTCACTGCTGACCAAGGTTCAAGTCAATAGGCTTTTCTAATTTGAAGTTATGCGTCATCAAAGTTGGTAAATTGGATGCGTGTGAAAGACCCCTTTTCGTATATCTGGTCATATAATATCTATGCATGTGTGATAAAGAATCTGACTTCCACCACACACGTAAAATTAAACCTCTGACATTCACTCATCCATATAACCACTACTCTACAGCCACCATGCCTATGTCAACTACGGTATAATTATAATATCAAAGCCAAAAAACTGGACAATTCTTTATACATAACTGTAAATTTGTGGTGATAATTTAGTTACAAATAGATGAATTACCATGGGCTTAGGCAATGAGAATATATTATGCAAATCATTTCTCAAATAGTAGCTTTCAGGCAAATAGATACAACATTATTTGTCTGAGTGGAACATTCCTTTTTCGAAAGTCTGAATCTTCCCCTGAAATTACTAACATTTTGTGTGTGCGTAAAAGCGGAATTTTTTTTCAAATGTGTCATAACTATGTCACATTCTGTCTGACTTGCTAAATCCACATCCATGCAAAGATGATTATCACAATCCAGTGTTTACCATACATAGTGTCCCTTTATAAACACACATGCTGCGTTCAGTGAGTTGTATAGAAACAATTATATTAGTAGTGTTTTACAGAATATACATAGTTACATCAGAAACTTCACTGTACTCATCAATACATTTCAGTATTTTTGTGGGTAAGATAGAAGCTGGCTTTGCCCATCACTCATCAGTATAACTCCACCTGGCACGCTCTTGTATTGCATTATTATGTGACATACATTGTCATTGAGACATGTCAATATTAGACAACCTTGTAGCAACTATAGTCTATTCAGTTTTTGTTGCTCTTAATTTGTTTCATTTGCAGCTGTAAAGATGTGTAAAATAGTGCATACAACTTTTAACATTATTGTGTACCAGTTAAAGTGCATAATGAGCCCTTCCTTAGTGCTTGTATTAGTCATCATCATCATCATGATCGTTAATGTTATCACCTCTAGATCTGCTTGGATTCATTATCTCCTAAACTGTCTTTCATACAGGTACATTAACATAACACAGATAATGTTAATAAACGATGATGGCTTTATGGTGCAAATATATCAGCTCTATTTATACTGTATCCGCACAATTGTGTCTGCCAAGCTGCCAGTTAATGATAATACTTGTACACACCTCCTGTGTCTTATTTTAAAAACACTGATAGATACTACATCCTGGTTACCTTTTTAAAAAAATCATCTTAAGACAATACTTACTGAATATATATGAAGAAATGCCTATAAAGGAGTAATGGAGAATTATAGAACCCTTATGAAGTTAAAATAATATGTTAACTACTGTAGATATACTTTAATCTTTCTGTATTAATTGTGTTTTCCATTAATTTTATCGTTTCTAGTAACATGATCGATAATGTTTGTTTCGCAACAAGAAGTTTTCTTGTTGGTTGTAGAGAAATTTCTCTGGATCCACAACCCTCAGTCAATTTATCAAATTGAATAAAGTGAGCTCATTTCCACCATTGGATCCTCAATTCCTGAGTGCTACTATAAAAGAAGAAGAGGATACTTTAGAGCTACTTGACAAGGCCATTTCTTCTGCTTTTAAGCAAATGGTGCACAAGATTGGGTCACTTTAATACCTACTCCTTTTAGTTACAAAAAAGATTGCTTCAAGAACTCTCCAGTGACTCTGATATCTATTGCATTGGTCATCAGTTTAATAAGTTGTTCAACAGTGCATACCCACATATCAAATAACCCAGCCTATAACCTTCAGGGTCTTCATCAACAAGCTTCACAACTACCGCAGTTGCTAATAGCTTCCTGCCTGGGATGAATGCGATAACATCTCTGTTTTTCATACACCACTGCAACTGGAATAATGTCACCAAATACAGTACAGTACATCCTGGACACTGTATGTATTACTTTGTTCATAACTATAATTATTACATATCTTTTGTAGCCATATGATGGGAATGTCTGGATACAGACAATCCTATAAAGACCATTGCAATATCAGCTATTAAAATGAATAATAGAGTATTCCCCTATTTACACAACTATACAGAACTTTTATTGCACACCACCCACATAAACATGATCATGTAAAACACAATCATTGAGGGAATGTTTCATTCATCAGGGGAAAAACAAAACATAGTGCATGCAAATATCAAATTTCATTTTATAGAGCTTCACAAATACCAACACCCATTCAGTCAAACTGATCTTTTAGTCAGATTATGTTACAAAGCTCTGTATGCATGCATGTTATCACATCAAGTACCTTTTTTGTTTAGGGACTCAACCTGATGTTTTCATGGAATATACGTAGTTGCTATAGTCAACACTCATACTAGTTACAGTAGTCTACTCACCCTACATGAGAGTGAAATGTACTCATTTGAATGTCAGGATCTGTATGCTGTGCCATACAGTTTATTTCCACAGCTGCATAAACTTTAAAGTATCTATACAATTATCTATTTAAGAAAAATTAATGAAGCATAGCTTAATTGAGTTTATAACTTTTGCACATTATTTTTGCCATCAAAATATATGTAGGAAAAATTTTCTTCTAGATGTAAGTTGTTTGTGTTTACGTATAATATTGACCAGTATGCATAATTATGTGCGTAGCTATATGTATATAATCCAAGTGTAAGGTATGGTGTAAACTATTGAGGCCTAGATGAGTCACTATACATGCATGCATATTTACTTAATAACTTGCCAATCTAAAAGTGCTTCAAGATTGTAGCTTAAACAACATTAATCAGATTTAATAGCATACACTAGCCACCAATCAAAACTTAAACATTGCTAACGACTGAAATTTTCACGGTAACACATACATACAGACAGACATTATTATGGTGCATAACAATCATACAAATTGATGAGGTTTCTTTGCAACTTTCAGTTACTTTTTGTTTCGTGGGTTTAATGTTGGCTTTTGTGAACAGTGTGGTAAAGAGTTTCTGTGATGTGTGTATTGCATAGGATAATTCAAGTCAGGTTTGTGATAATCAAGAGCATCAGATGAAGTCCTCTTACGTTGTTCACATAAATCAAATGATTCTCTTACCAATCTTTCAGCTGCATAATGTGCCTGAATGCCTTTGAGAATAAGATAAAGTTCTCTGACTGTTATATCACTGGTACTCTGTTTTTGATGTTCATAAGTAATACTGTATAGCCTCTCACTCTCTTCTATAGTGTGTAGGTTGTCATGGGGAATGTTCATCTTTTCAGCCAAACACTTCCAATTACATGTTGAACCTATAATAGGACATAGAGTAACGTGATAGTCACATTCTCATATTCATGGTGTATTGTGTTGAGAGCCACATCGACTATGCATGTGTGAAGTTTAAATATATACATGTACAGAGCACATACGTACATGATAACACTTGGTTTGTCTATGTACAGTAAATAGTTTGGGTCACTATCATTTACATGTACCTTACAATAGCAGTGGTAGAAGACAACAGTAAATTGGTTTTAATTCTCCATATTATAAACCAGAGTATTAAAACCTTAATTTCCATGCAGGTGCTTATGGGGATTTAAGGTTATTTTTATACATGACAATAATATTTTCAAAATTCAGAGCAATGAGTTAAGATTTTTTTTCCTGTGAAATTATGAATATGATGAAATTTCCCTATACTATACAATACATATACAAATCTAATACCAATAGTAAATAAAAGTAGAACTGTTACTACAATGCACCGTTTACAGACATCATATGTGACCGGATTTGCGAAAAGGTACCTTTTCCACACATTTGACATAGCAGCAAACAAAATGATATAACATGTGACTCCTTATACTGATTAACTTGCTCTTAGCATCACAATGTAGCCAGATACTGTAGCTAGATTCATTGAAAAATTTAAGCAATTATATGCTATGATCAAAAAGTTATGAAGCTTTAAAGTTCAAAAATGGGTCAAATTTTGTGTGTGAAAAAGGTACCTTTTCGCAAATCCGGTCACATATATGCTTGTGTACAATACATGAACACCTGATATAGGAGTTTCTCTCAGATGCTCTGCTATGAATTTTGCTAGCTCTTCTTTAATTTCCAACAATTTAGTGGCAAGCTGTAGCCAACACTCGTGATCCTAAAAGCACACATCAATTAGTTACAGTTCAATTTCATGTAGTTAGTCTACTAGTTATTCTGCGTTGACTGCTCCCAGTAATTAGCAAGGAAGCATGCAAAGAAACAAAACAATTATTAACCTGTGTTCTATTTCTGTATAGCTGTAGCAGTATAGATACTTTATGGTTTCAGAAGAGCCTAATGACCTGGCTAGCTACAGGAAATAATTCAGGAGTTCATTTGTACAGTACATGCACACAATACTTATTATGTTATTCATGAGTGGTACTTTCTAGGATTCATCTTGATGTAAAGCACCCCACTAATGTGACAATCACTATAAACGCAATGCCAGATCAGCTATGTTTGAAAGTCACAATATTCACTCACCATATAAAGTTTGAAGACTCTGACAGCTTGTTTAACATTTGTGCATGAGTGACTGGGTGTTACTGATAGTAATGTTGATACAGTAGTTTAAAACACGACTAAATTATGTATGTAGCTATACACTCAGCTATAGCAGTTTAAGGCAAGCCTAATGAGTGGTTACTGAATGATCCGTAGTGTTGAATCTTAAAAATTGCAGTTCTATATATAAATAATTGTGGAGATCCAAATGATCCTAATTCGTGGATGTTAACCTTATAATGTTATTGATTACTGTTGTATGAAGCTACACTACATTGCTCAAGATATTGTCTTTACCTCACTCTAGTAATATTGCCAAAACATAGGGGAAAAGTACATTATATAAGCAAACAAGGAAATAATTATGGGGGTGAATACCCTGGTTATTTATGGTATGTGATCACAATCTGTTAGCCAAAACTGATAAGAGTGTAGTTTGCACATTTTAGCTCTTACTGCTCAGGTGAGATACATTTACTACTTCTTGTGTGATTGTACAATGTACATACTTGAGTATTAGCTTGAAGTAGTACTATAAAAGTATTTGTATAAGCTGTATGTTTGTATGTGTGATGCTAATGCATGGGACAGCCCGTGTCCACGTAATTTTCACTAAACTTTATAGGTATATTTTCTCTTGGAACCATTGATGACACATATAAGTTGTATTCAAAGTATTCACAGGTGAAGTGTTGTATACACTTTACCTCAGGAATTGCCACAGTATTCGTTGTCATTGGTAGGATCGGTGTTTGGTATTCACTCTCAGCGATATTGTCTGTCACATAGCACATTGAACTGTCAATGAAATAAATACCAAACGGTACTGTACCTGAGGCACTTTGTTTCTTCAATTCTTTAACTTCTTCTCTTGTTGCTTGCAGCTCCACCTGCAGTTGCTGTATCTTTTCTACATTGTGCAATGAGTGACCGCTATAAATATGACTCATGAATCTGATTTGCAAAAGGGCTTTTACACACACATTCAATACTTAACAGACCATATGCCTTTGTTCACTTCTGACCATTTTTCAACAGCATGCAGCCATTTTTTACCTGTACAGGTTGTTATGAATCATCAAAGTTGGCAAATTGAATGTATGTGGCAGACCCCTCCCTTTTGCAAACACAAATATACCCACAAATGCATACACCAGTGTCAAAACCTACTCAACAAATCTTTCACTTGTGCCTTTAGTTGACTTAATTCATCATCACTCTTGTAGGTATTACCACCAACTGGATCCATAGTCTCTTAAACTTTCCTAGCACCAGCTAGCCATATTGAATATAGTAAATCAATTACAAGCTAATAATTCAACATCTACAGTACATACACACACTTGCGTGGTCATGCACTTCTTTTTTTTCCTTATATACACACTACTATATACCATTTTGTTTGGCCTACTTTATTCCATGGACTGGACTGGACTCGCGGACTGGACTGAGCTGGAAACAGTTTTAAACAATAATCCAGGCATTATCCATCTCTTGCAACACTGGAGACACTACTATCGAGCTATAACTGCTGGTACTGCTCTTCCTTACAAGTCAGATGACACTAGCGTATGCACTAATCAATTAGAATACACTTACGATACACGTGTACTCGCAGTGATAAAGCGTGACAGAGGCTATTGATGTAGCGTACATGTTTTCCTTTGTTGCTTCAGTACTTAACACTAGCGTTAGGGTTGTAGTGATGAGCCAGATTGTTTGCATAGCCCCAGCACCTCGCTACCTTCTAAGAATAATTACTGGCTCATCTCTACAGCTGTAACACTAGTGCTAAAACGGAAAAGGAAAACATCTACGCTACAAGAATAGCCTTTATCACGCTGTATCACTGCTAGTACGGCATGTACCGTAAGTGTATTCTAATTAATTAGTGCATGCGCTAGTGTCTTGATTTGTAAGGAAGAGCCAGCAGTAGCAGTTGTAGCTCAATAGTGGTGTCTCCAATGTTGCAAGAGATGGATAATTCCTGGATAATTGTTTGAAAGCTGTTTCCAGCGCAGTCCACGAGTCCAGTCCAGTCCGTTGAATAAAGTAGGCCTTTTTGTTTGACTATTATGCATTAAAACATGATAATATAGATATGCATACATTTAGTACAGTACCTGACATTACTTGCTAATGCTGCTACAGGCCAGGCAGAGACTAGTCACTTTCATAATAATATATACACCTTACAATTATGAACAATTGTGTGTGGTAACCCATTATATATCCTTTGTGAACCTATACACATTGGAATGCTTGGTCTGATGAATCAGCTGTTTAGAATATCCCCATATGGTCATACTTTATTACAGTACATAACCATGAAAGTGGCAGCCATGAGATGGCTGCAAAGATGTTGATGATAGTAAATTTTATTAATGCACAAAGGTTATTATTAAATTAAATGGCTGCCATATTTGATTTCACAACTTTTTTCACCCAGTAGTTTTGAAGGCCGCACCCTTTTTATACAGCTTGGCTGTTTTTGCGTGGGATGCTATATCAACATTAAAGTTATTGTTATGTACTGAATTCTGCATGTATGATCAGTACACAAAATATTGGTCATGCATGAACTACATACAGTACTATAAGATAAAACTGAATAGTGTAGTTGCATGATGTGGCAATGCTATGGTCTTGTGTGCATTAAATGTTGTCTATGTTCCTATTGAACACTTGTGTGGGTTAAGTTAAATGTAGATCTAGTCAATACACAACATTTTGTGGAGTACATGTAAGTAAATACTATTCCACATATACAGCAAATGCTGTACATTAAGATAACAGTAACTTGTGAATCCTACCTTACTTACTACATGGTCAATCACAGTGAGGAATGCAGGACCACATATGAGATTTCAAGTATACTACAGCACAAAGAGTTAAGAGATGAAGTGTACAACAGACAGTTAATACAGGTAAACTAAGTAGCTAAGTTGTAAAAGAAATACAAAAAGTTAATTACAGTATCAAACAGTATAATACATACATTAGGGAGCCAAGAGAAAAGATGAGAATTATTTGTTGTGACTGCATCTCTTGAAATAAGATGAGTAACGAAAGTTTGAGTGTAATGGAATGTACCAAGCTGCCACTCCAGTATTAATAGAAATGTCCGTATTGATCATATGTGTTCATCTACTGCTTACCAGTTATGGACTTGACAAAAGTGTTGAATAATGCAACACTGAAGTCGTAAATGTATTCACCTCATTGTAAGCACAATTAGGTCAGTGGCTGTGCACATATGTAATAAATATAGACATGTAAAAATAACAAGAATCACACACAAACACTTTTTACACCAAAAACAATAAATCCAATGAACAGGCTCAATACATACAGTAAGATAAATAAGAAATAGATACAAAACATAAATATTTGTGCTATGTAAAAATATTCGATACAAAACCATATAATTCTACACATCCTGTGGAGATTCAGTACTGTCAAGCGATATTGCTTCATCACCCAGAGAGGAATTGGTGACACCCACTGTTGTCACATCATAATGCTCTCTACTGAAACACAAATCATCTTCACCAGTGACCATCTGTGTCCTAGAAGCATATGACATTGAGTAACTGGTGTGAATTGGTTGAGGTTTTCTTCCCAAGTGCATTGAACTTTCAGATACTGTTTTTTTGTGCTGCTCATAAACTTCCATGGCTCTTTTCAGCAGCAGAGATGCAGCACGCTTTGCACGTATTGACTTCAATGCATTATATATTATTTTAACAGTTACTTCTTTTTCATTTTGCTGCTGATATTGTTTGACTATGTTTAACATTCTTTCAGTAGGATTAACACGATGAAGATTATCATAGTTAACTTCCAGCACTTCACATAAAGATTTCCAGTTACTCCTGGAACCTGATAGACAAGCATTCTAATTAATGCACACTGTACATACATAGAATATACATATGTACATAGCTGCAGTATATATAGCATGCATAAGCTACAAATTACATATATACATGCAGAATGTTTTCCTGTTGAAATCACAGATATTTGCTAGGTTACAGGCATGGGATATTGTAATAGTATGCTCAAGTGAACCCTGAGAAAAGTGCTAAAAAGAAAAGTGGATTTCTTTTGTTACTAGTTGAAATTTTCAATTTTTGTGTACTTGTTGTTGTAATGAATAGTGTACAAGTGTACAATCTGAATTATAACCCACTAAAGAGATGCACTAAACATGTTTGCTCACAACAATCTACATAATTATGGTATGAGCACACGTCATTGTTATAGCTGCGCTTTCAGATGACTAAATATTTGACAAGAATGTGATATTTTATGACCACAGCAATGAGAATAGGTTAAATAAATTATAGGCATCAAACATCATCTTATGACAGATTTGTGATTTTGGACATTGTAAGATACATATGAATGCACATTCATTTATGTACCTTTAATGCAAGTGTTTGAAAGGTTGTCGGCCATCTCTTTTGAAAGGTCATCACGCATTTGCAATAATTTATTGACAGATTCCAACCAGCACTGGTGATCATTTGGAACAAAGTGCTGCAAAACAACATTTTTATTGCACAATTATCATTAGTAATTTTGTTCTTTTGAGCACATATGAAAGCAGAGTTGGGGTAGTTACTTCAGAGTTACTTTTATCTCATGTAATTCAGTTACAGTTATAGTCACTTTTAAAAATGTAACTAAGTATCTAGTTACTAGTTACTTTCATACATAAGTTATGCTTGTTTGTTAACTTCTGTAAAATGATTATTTACCCAGATCAAGGAGAAGAGAACTATATATAATATTTATATGGACACTTTCTGAAAATAATTCTGTAGCCATTTCAGATCAGTTTCAACTGTTACGCCTGTTATTCAAGCAAGAACAGTACACAGAAAGTGTCTACTTGATGTGGCTGTAGCACAAAAATTGAAGTGCTCTTGCTTTTAAAGCATAATTACCTATAGTTACAGTGTAACTATTGTAGCTAGTTACTATTGTAACTTAGTTACCTTTCAGGCAGTTGCAACTAGTTACAAATTCCTAGTTACAAAGCAAGTAACTAGTTATATTACTAGTTACCCTTTAAAGTAACTAGTTACATAACTTAGTTACAAAGTAACTAGTTACCCCAACTCTGTATGTAAGCATGCATAAACACAGATATCTCTACACTTTGCATACAAACGCATGAGTATGTACACATGTGTGTAAACAACAGCAGAAGGACAGACACAATTACTGCATGTTATGTACAATGCTACATAGCAGTATTGTAGTGGATTTACTTAATTAATTAATAATTATCCCTTCGAGGACCAAATTAATTTTCAAGTATAGAGGAACGCATAACTTTGTGTTATATGGAGGCAGTGGTCTTCTGTAAAACAAAGACGGATTATTGTTTGGCATTGACTTAATGGTAATTTCATACACAACAATAATATCATAACAGTTTTATTCTGCACAAAACAGTACTTGTGATACGAAGCAATGCATGGGCAATGTCATCTCCACTGAACATCTGCTTCATTATTCCTTTATTGCAAATTCATGAGGTAGTCACATGATCTTTTGTATACAATCGAATCGCCATCACATGCTGAGTCTGATGGCATTTAGTTTGATGCGCTAGGACGAAGTATCACTGAGATATGGCCGATCAAAGTAGCAGGTGTAGAGTAATGGTGGACGATAATGGAAGAGATCCTTTTTCTTAGTGACTTAATTGCGGAGATTCTCTTCAAACAAAGCGATACTTGGTATGATTTGTCAGGAATTTCATGGTGAGTATTGTGGTGTTAGCGAATTCTTTCTATTGTGTACTGTTAAGTAGTTTTAACGGCTTATACGTACCAGCCCATGTACTCGCATCCAATATATTGGACTTTGGTCTTTGAAGGGTTAAAGCATACACTGTACATATATTGGTTAGATAATGCATAAGCTACTGTAAAACCCCAGGCATCAACTTTCAATTTTATGCAACCCTGTTCACCAGTAACGGATTACATACGTGCTGTAAAAAGGAACCACCACATGTATGATGCATTAAATCACAAAACCTACGGCATATGTTTTGGACAAATAGTTTGTTTGTCCCTAACAATACAATAAAATATCAGTGGTCTAGCAGACAATCAGTCTAACCGAATGCAGAAGCTTCAGAAGAGTTCCAGTGCAGCAGAGTCATGTAGAACACAAAAAATTATAAATTACATTAAATACTGTAATAGAACAATCACTGACTGCTCTTACTAGTTTCTAAAAAATTTGTGTATCTTTCAATTAAGATTCAAAAGTACTCCATTTAAGCCTGGCCGGCCTGAATGCATGGGTCCTACCGTGTACATTAATTTCATGATCTATTTGAATTTCTACTTCATTGTGTGGAGGAGAGTGGAATTTATAAAAAAAAAAATTATAAGTTCGTAGCACAAAGATCATTCAATATGCCAGTAACATGAGTATCACAATGCTATACTTACACATGTAGTAGATACCTGTTGATTTGTATGAGTACTAAAAGTTTCTGGTTGTTGGAAATGTTCATTGTCTGGTTTCCTAGCTGGTCTGCATAGTATTTCGTTTTCCTTATTTAGTTCTAGATATAGGATACATGTAGGTGCATACATATGTAGATACCAATGCTATGTAGCATAAGTTACTGTAAGTTGTGATATACAATACAATACACATATCATGACATAAATATCCATGACATAGGTATGACATAAAAATTAGATATTCTTGTATTTGTGTGTGTGTGTGTGTGTGTGTGTGTGTGTGTGTGTGTGTGTGTGTGTGTGTGTGTATGTATGTATGTACATATGATGTACATATGTATGTCAACAACAGGAACTTTATGCAGGTCTAAAATAAAAACTAACTTACGTATGTATTTACACTCCAATTTCTTGTACTCGGATAAAGTACTATCATGTTGTTGTTGTAATGCTTCATTCTGCAACCTCAATCTTGCTAGAACACCTGCAATACATGTGTCATAAAATCCACATAGTTAGAATTATCATGAACCAAATGTACAAAGCACATGATACAGTTCAGTGCAAAGGTTAAGATTATCCATGCACAAAAAGGATGAAATGACACTGTTTAAGTCTGCAATCACACACAGAACTTATTAGAACTATAAAAACTCAGTTTACATGTACAGTGGTCCCTCCATTATATGAACTCATTGGGACCTGGGTGAGTTCAGATAATCGAAAAATTCAGATCATAGAAGCCGATTCATTTATATACAGAGTTCGTTTAATTATTCTAATAGAACGTACACCTACAAAATTTACTCAATTTTGAAATAGTTAGCTATTTAAGGACAATTTGTTCATAAGTAATTATTGCATGTGTGTGTTTATAACTACAGTATGTATGTTGTGTGGACATAGCTAAAGAACAGTTTTGGCTGATGCTGCTACCCTGATAAAAATTATAATTGCCAAAATACTCTAATAGAATAGTGATTTTCACAGTTCGGATAATCGATGGCCAGATAATAGAGGAACTACTGCAAATGGGTAGAAAAGTTATAGGGTAATACAAGTGTCATATCGTAACTAAACAAAACCCAAGAAGCACATTATGAATACCATTTAAGTAAAGCACACCGTACATAAGAGTGATTCTATAACACTGTAATTGTACAAAATGGAGTTACCTAGTTAATCCCATGACTACTGTTACCCTCAATGCAGCTACTATTCACAGGATGTGTAGACCAAATGTGGCAACCACTCAGTATATCAAAGGTTTTTGCTATACCCGTCTATAATGGTCACCTTGGGACCACGCTATACGAATGATGAAGTTATGTATACAGTGATTCATAGGTGAATTCTTGATTGGCCGATATATGCCTTAAACAGGTGACGGCTTAATGCAGACCACAATGCATACATTAGTATGGGAAAATATTTGGGACCTTGTGACCATGGTCATTATGCAAAGGCAACCGCTTAATCCAGGTGACCATAACACAGGTTCCACTGTATATATATATATTAGGGCTGAGCGATACTACCGTTTTAGCGATATATCGCGGTATTTTAAAAGTATCGATATCGCGATATTTTGTTATTAACTATCGTGATACCATGTCTGTACATTACTGTCATTAAAAATTCATTTGCTATGCAGTACTAGGCCAAGAATCCTTGTAAGTGATAAAGTCCACCCACCTGGTTTCCCCTGCAGAGAGGTGTGAACACCACAACATAACTTCAAAGCATGTGTTACAATAACTGTTACTGTAAACAAGAATAATAGTGGCTAGTTTACTATCACCTACAAGGACTTCCTGCAGGAATGCTGAGCAATACAGTATGTAGCATAAGTATCGTGAACTATTCAGTATCGTGAATAGTGGCTTCAGTATCGATCGTGATACTAAAATGGCAGTATCGCTCAGCACTAATATATATATATATATACCTGTACGTAAGACACCTACTTATGTGCGTACATATGCACTTATGTACATATAGTACTGCTCATAAGTGACGTCGTCATCTTGCGAGAGTGAGAGTGATTTAAAAACTTGCTAATTAAAGGGTATGGCACCTGTTTTGCTCACGAGCATTCATCCTGTTTCATTTGGGATGAAAAGTCAAGAATGAAGTGGGTGCCACGCCCTTTAATTAGCAAGTTTTTTTTTAATCGTTTGCACTCTCATGAGACGATGTTGCGCTTGAGCAGTACTGTATGGTTAGTACAAACATTTTACTGTGAACTGATCAGGAACAGCATATGAAAGGTAAGGTTTCAAATATTTATATAATAAATTTCCTCTTGTTGTACATATGCACATTGCTGTAGGACTCTTTCTCCTGCTATATATAAAGCTAATAAGTTTATCAACAACCTAAAACAATAATTATACACTGCTGTATGAATTTACCTATGTAGCAGTGGTATTAATTGAAGGTGGCAAATATGTTAGAATGCAGTGTAGCCACTAATCAAATGTGGAGACTATTTGAGGTGCAGCATTTAATCAAGTGAATATATATGCATAATTACGGTCTTCCCTAAAGAACAGTAGAGCAGCACAGCACCACTCTACTTTGCTCAATGTTCCTTTGATGTGGTAAAAAGGAATGTGTAAAATTAAGAAAATGACTTTGATGTTGGTAGCAAATTAACATTTTTACTTATCTATTACAGACAACCAGGGTGAACTGTGGTTGTTTGTCTCACATATAGTGATGTGCGATATTTATCGATATATCAGAATATCGCGATACTCCAGCTGTATTGCGATACCGATACACACGTATCAATATTTTGATTGCGCAATGTCGGAAATATGAAGGTCTGGCTTTCTTCAATTTAAGAGTGTAGCTGGGTTTTTTACCTGTTTCCTAGACTCCTTAAGCATGTTATAGAATGGTGCAATGGTGTAATGGCTGGTACTAAAACAATAAAAAAGTACCGGCCGCCCACGCACTTAATTAAACTTGGCTTCTTTGTACAAAGGATGCACTGTATCGCATATCGATATCGTATCATGACTACACAGCTGTTAGATACAGATACACCATTTCAGGCGTATCGCACATCACTACTCACATACCTTCTGTCTCAGTCCAGTGTCGTTTTATCATCAACTTGTCATCTACCAATTCATTACATGTACATATGTAAAGCACATGAATTAACATCTCACACATGTGTATGCTCACTCACTACACCCCCCCCCCCCCCACACACACACGCCCACACACCCACCTACACACTCAGAGACAGACAGACACAAATACACTGCTTTGTGGATGAGAGATACTGTATTTCAAAAGAAGTGTAAGGAAAAGACAGAGTACATATCAAATATGAGCCCATATAAAGTCCACAGTGCTAATTGTCCTATATGACCACATTTTAACAATATTCATTTCAAAGAAGCCTAGTGAGTTTTGTTTTCACCCTTTGACACCTGCTTATTTAAAATGAATATTGTTAAAATGTGGTCATACAGGACAATTAGCACTGTGGACTCTATGGGCTCATTTTTTTGATGGACTAATAGTGAATTAGGGGAGTTTGTAAAACGTGGAATAACGGAATTGCGGAATAATGGAATAAGAAAAACTTATCTTTTGCAGATTATACAAATAATTATACAGTGTATGCTCTATAGCAATTTTGCTTTATTTACACCTTGCAACAGTTCTACATGGCATGCCACAGTGATGGATAAACAGCAGCTGGGTGAGCTTTAAATGGGATGAGCACACAAACAATCATCCTAGAACGATCAAACTTCGCTAAACTTACTTATCTATACTCCTTAGTTGATATAGCTACAAAACGCTAAGACCTAGTTCTATTTTTAGGTCAAACTAGCTGTCCTTTATGTAGGCATTCCAGCCCAATTTTTAAATTTTGGAAAAATGGGTTTTTTATATACTCAATAGATAGAGTATTGATTGCCGATCTCAGAAATATATAGTTTGTTGGGTTGGAATTAGCTACTTTGGCATGCACAGTGCTTAAAAACTGAAAAAAGGTACATTTTTTCTCCAGAGTTCCCCATACATTTTAAAGGGAAATATGGCACAATTGAATCAGGAAGCCATCTAGCAATCTGGACTATCTTGAAACTGCAGTTGCTTTTAGCTGCAAGTTTGTACATGTAATGAGAATAACTTCAGATCATATCGGATCTCAGTGATCTTTGTATGCTTTGTGGTGAGCAAATATGTTTCACCTACTGCACACTTCTCAATATAATGGTGTATATTTATAGGTGAGTGGCTATCTCTAGTAAGTAAAAACACCAAGTTAACAACTTATAAAGGTAAACAACTACAGTGGAGGTGCAACAATACTTAAGGTGGAGTTGTGGTTTCAATTATGGAATTTTTATGCAGACTTTGAAGTGGTTTATACTTTTGAGCTGATGACACAGCCACCAGAAAATTGCACTGGAGCTGAAAATCGCTAATCCGAGCGAAGTAACTACGCACTTTAAAGTAAGCACCAATGACTACCTTCCACCTAACAGTACGTTTTTAAAAGTTTTAAAGTATTCTGCATATATTGCATGGCTTGAAAAGATTACAAAACAACACAAAACTTACTTATATGTAACGCGCACGATAAAACTAAGATTTTCATGATGATCAACGTGTGGACAAACCCCACAGCGATTTTCATCCTCATTGGAGCTCGGACGACGGAGCAATTCCAAGTTTAAACACGAGTTGTTATTTTGTGCCAGGGTTCTATTGGGGAATATACGGAGAATTTTTTATTAAAAAATCTCGGATACTGGAATGCCTACTTTATGTGCATACAACTGAATTCATTAGAGTCATACTATCAAGTCAGTAGGGAAGTCTATTGGTTGTGTTTGTCTTTAAATGGATTTCAAAGCTCTCCAGGTTTGAGTCAAGAGTGTAGGTAAGTAAGTTTAGCGAAGATAGATCTTTCTAGGGTGATTGGATGTGTGCTTGTCCCATTTAATGCTTGACCAGCTGCTGTTTATCCATTGCCGTGGCATGCCATGCAGAGCTGTTACAAGGTAAATAAAGTATAATTATGAGAATCTAACTATTTGTACAATCTGCAAAAGATAAGTTTTTCTTATTCTGTAATTCCGTATTCCGCATTTTACAAACTCCATACTCTCTTCTCCATTATTTACTCTTGATAGCACTACACACATAAACACAGCCTGTACATACGTATACACACAACATATGTATGCTTGTACCAATTTATTGTTGTACACATTTGCTGTACAAGGCTATGAAGCATACCTTCCAAGTGACGTGCTTTTTTTGGCTCTATACATAACTGGTCTTTAGCTTGTTGAAGTTGTCCTATACATAATGGATACAAAAATACACATACACACCGTATACCATATGTGACCATCTCCCGACTCATTTGCACAATCACACAGAAAAATGAAATTTAAAACAAATTTGTAAAATACAAAGAAAAAATACACTAGTTTTTATTGGACCACATACAGAGAAGAAAGATTAAAAACTATATACCATCTTATTCTCCTGCTGACGGAGACTTCAAAAATCTTTGTTTTGTTTCTGTAGCCCCAATCTTATGCATGTCACATTTGTTTGTTTATGATGTGGTAAACAAGGTTGTCATTTCTTCAACTAAACTGCCTTCATACCCATAAGTGTAAGAGACTACATGGCTAACACTATACCTTGGTTGATTTGCTAATCCTTTCCAAATGCTTACAAACTTATTAAATAGGTTTAGAAAGGTAAAACTTAAGAAGGATGTGCATCAATACAAGAAAACCTGTAACTTGAAAGCTAACACCAAAGCTTCGAATGTTCAAACTTCTTATTAACGAATACTCGAAGGTAAATTTCAATATTCGTCCCAGCCCTAATACAATTACATACTATGTAATATATCGGATCGGCTAAAAATATCGGTTCTTTCCTTGTCCAGTATATCGGTTATCGGAATATCGGCTAATTCTCATATCGGTGCAACACTATTTAGTTATAGTTACACATGTAACACGACATAACAATGTTGCTTCAGAATAGAAGGAAAAGAAGGCGCATCAAAAAGTATGCATATAAAAGGTAGCCAAAAGCAAAAAAAGATGTAGCTAAAAAGGTTGCCAAAGCAAAAAAAAAAAAAAAAAAAAAATTGCTCCATCTGGGATTTACATGACAGTTATGAAGCATACACCCTACCCATTTAATAAAACTACTTACATTTGTGGCTCATGAGTTATAAAGGCATCCATAAGTTGAATGGCTTAGGTGTTTACTTGCGGTTCACCATGCGGTTTGTACAAAAATTCCAGTGAGTTCTGCTCTACAGCCATGCATTCAACGCACTGTATACGGCAAACGGCAGCTGCTACAGTTAGAAACGACTTTTGCTGAAATTAGATGATGAGTGCTTTGTGAGACACAAAAACTGCTTCGATACTTCCAGTGGTTGGCGAGATAAATGAGTGACCCGAATGGAATGTAAGTAATTAGATTTTCAGCTTTATATATATAGATGTACCCTGAAATTTGCCTCTGAAGTTAGGTGGCTTCATGGTATATGTCTTGCTTGATTCAGTACCTTTTATCAGTTCACTACTGACCCCTATTCTACATTGCTAATTTTTTTTTCATAGCTACTTGTTATTATTGGATTATTGGGGGCATGTGTTTGTCATATTACAACCTATATAATGTATGGTAAACGTAGGGGTAGAAAAATAAGGGCAGGGGTAGAAAAATAGGGGGAAGGGGGGGGGGGGGGGGGGGGAGTCAACTGTTCCCCCCCCCCCCCCCCCCCCAACTTTGAAAAGTGGAGGGGCAGTACTCTCTTACATTTTCCAATGCCTAGTTGCTAAAGTAAAGCTATTGTACTCATTAGCCAATGTACTTTGCGACTTACTAGGATTTGTGCTAACAAAGGTTAGCAAGAATGCAACACTGCATGAATCAGTGCTGGGAGTACATGAGATCGAGATACTCTAATAGTGTTTCTCTAATTTCGAAATTTTCTTGTTGGGCATGCCAGTGTGTGGTTATATAGGGGTCATTACAATTAAAGTGCTAAAACAAGGTATAGAACTAGAGAAGTATGTCATTATGCCCGCCGAAGTGCGGTTATGAAGAGAAGTATGCATTTATGCCCTTGTTTTAAGTGTGTCAAATTTGATGAAGGCATTCAGATTACGTGTTTATGTTTTATTCAATTTTGAAAAGTCTGCAAAACGACAAGAAAAAAATCAGTCATGCACATCTAATGACTGGTCATGATGATTCACTCACATTTACGGTATGTGATGGTGTAGTGTGTCAACCTTCTTGGCTGCTATAAAAACTGTGTCTTAATCATGTTAATAACTCATTTGCTCCCACAATAATGCAAAATAGTAAAACTTAACACTGGCTACCGGGATGGCGATTTGGTTCTGCATGTGCATTTATGGAGAAACAAAACACTGTAAAGTTATATTACTAGGTGCAAAATAATTTTAAAAATTAAAACATGGGAATAGAGATCACTGAAAACAGTAAAAGTTAATCAGATGGCTGCAGGTTCGAGGCTGCCCAGGTCCAGTCATGGATTTTTTTTCTCCTTTCTCCACATTTTCAAGCACATTTTCTGTAACAACTTAAGGACCAGGTGTCCTACAGACCTTCAGCACTTGTGCTGTAAAGCCTTAATAAAAAAAATTTAAAAAGAAACAAGTTGATGTTATGCTACTTCTAAAAACCAGGCGCCATGCAGCTAGCTAACTCATCTGAAATGAAGTTATTAACCAACTATATGTATTACATAGGTTTTTGGTTGTGCAATTAATTTATTGTAATTATAGTATTTTGTAATTCACGAAATTTTTGTAATTCTTTAATTACGTTGCTATTTGCTGCTAAGGAAGCGCTTGTTAAACAAACCGCTTTTATCAACACATTACGCACAGAAGTATCTTCAAACTGTTTTATAGTTTGACTATCGTGTTTTTTCCACAAACTCTCTCGCAAAGTCTCAAAGCTGCTCTTCATTTTTGTTCGCATACGTAGGGGATACACCCCCTTTCCAACTCGAAGGGATAGGCTATTCCTGGTAGTCTACGAGGCCTGCACAGTTGTTTTTCAGTTGTTAAACACCTATAAAACCCAAAGGGAAGGTAATTCATGAAGTTGGAGGAGTCGCCAGACCCATATTTCAGACCGCCAAAAAGAAACCACCTCAGAGCAAAGTTTACCTGTGCGGAAGTTTAATACAGATTTCATTTAACTTTTACTTCTTACGTAAAAGCTGCTTTTCCATTTAACGATTTTGCTCACGTGGATGTGTACGGACAAACATAGGTAGATAGGTAGGTACACACGCACACTTTTACAAAAACAATTTCAGTAAACCAGGCGCGCACCCACAGCCGGCCAAAGGCCGGCTGTGGGTGCAGTCAAACTATAAAACAGTTTGAAGATACTTCTGTGCGTAATGTGTTGATAAAAGCGGTTTGTTTAACAATCGCTTCCTTAGCAGCACATAGCAACGTAATTAAAGAATTACAAAAATTTCGTGAATTACAAAATACTATAATTACAATAAATTAATTTCACAATCAAAAACCTATGTAATACATATAGTTGGTTAATAACTTCATTTCAGATGAGTTAGCTAGCTGCTTGTTAAATCAGGTCATGCATGCCTGATTTAACAAGAGTCAAACAAGCCAGCATGTTAAACACACAGAGATCTCTATTTGGACTCAATGGATATGGTAGAAACTAAGGAAAAAACAGAAGTTTCTCCATAAATCAGGGGCGGACATGTACTAAGAATGCTTCTATATAAATGTTTATTTGAGTCCAAATATAGATCTCTGTGTATTTAACATGCTGGCTTGTTTGACTCTTGTTTCTTTACTTTTTCAGCGATCTCTATTCCCATGTTTTAAACTATTTTTTACACTAGTTTGTTTACTTTTTATAAATCCATTTGTGACCAGATCTGCGAAAACAGGACATAATCGCATATTTTTCGAATTCCTGTTAATTAAATATTTATAATCTACTCAGCCAAGTGTATCCACTAGCAAAGTTTCAGCTTCATATGCCAATAACTTTTGGAGCTACAGCCCTACAAAGTAGCAATAACAGAAAAATTGATTTGTACAGCAAATATAGGGAAAATAAATTACAGGTGCTTACAAAAACGGTTGTAACTTACCAACGGATTGAGGTACAGAGCTAAACTTTTCACCATCATGTTTGCCATGTACAGGGGAATCAATTACTGGGTAAGTTGTTCCTTTACTCATTCTTCTTCATTGCATACAAAAGCAAAATTCATGAAGAAAAATCGATCGCGTACGATTGCTTCGACATGACGTAAACAAGTGCTCATAACTTACACATCCTTGGGTCTACTGCAATGAAACTAAGACTTTCCAACACCTCTTGGGCAGGAGAATAAGATAATATTCAGGTTTTTATTGTTAGTTCCTTCCTTCACTAAGAAAGAAGCATTCAAAAAATTTACGGAATTTTTTTTCAATAATACGCAAGTATTTCACCCAATATATTCAATGCTTTATACTGTAAATTTAGGCTTGTGAGATTATGTCCCTTTATCGCAGATCCGGTCACATTTATAGATAGGTAACATGATAATAAGAGGTAAGGTGCTTGATATTACACAGTACTAAACATGTATATCAAGTTAGTCATCATGTACAGTAGCTGTTAAGTAGTCAGCTAATATTATCAGAGTTAGTGTATTGTTTCCTTACTATTGAATGTACTTTGTACTATACAGCTTTGACATATCCAACTCTATAGGCAGTGTATAGCATGCTGTGTTCAGCAACAGTACGGCTTCTGATTTATCATGTACACTTGTGTAGCTATGTGATGTACACAGTGGTACACAACAACATTGTTGCTTTGGTATGAACTTAATATACTGTGGTTAAATATAGGTAATGACATAAGGTTTCCAAATGTATGTGTTAACATGAATAGATTGGATACTTATAAACACATTGGTTACCCTTGCAGAGAATAAGTCAGAAGATCAATGGCAAGTGAACCTACAAGAAACAAATTTGCTTGAGAATGTATCATTGTAATATCCATTTAAAAATAGGTCATGGACATGAAGAAAGACATAGGAAGGAAAGTTATGTATTTTTTATCCCCAAAAATACTCACATTTTGCTCTAGCCCTGTCCACAGAGGAGTAGGCGTGGCCCACAAAATAACATCACCCAAAAATCAGCCTCAATTTTCCCTGACGACGATGAGGCAGTATTGGTTAGGTAAAACTAAGCCCAAATAAGCTTTCAGATTAACCTGAAATGCTTTCAACAAGTTGCTATGGAATTTTAAAAATAATTTATTAACGGAATTTCTACTGACTGTCTGACTGACTGATGCCTTCAGACAAGCGTAACTAGATAATGGCTAAGGCTATGGGCTTGATTTTTCACTGTTCAACGTCGCTTCAGCCCGAGAGGTGCCTTTTGGCATACCGCAGTATGTATACAATGCATTCTTTATGGAACCTACCAGTGTCCTTCTTTGTATCCCATTCATCTTTGCTGAAAGGAAAAAGTGTCGATTTGGCAGTAGCACGTGATGGCTTCCCTTCATAACAGAAATCGTCCGTATTTTTCATAGTGGTTATTTTGATTTTAGGGATGCTTTTCGAACAGTTCTTGATTAGTACTGCTGTGTAATGGGTTGAACATAGCTGACAATGAAGTGTAATGGATACTTCACTTTTCAGATGATAATTGATATAACTGGGGCATGCGTCACCATTTCTTTCTTTTGGTATGCATGGATTGCAGAGGTGCTTTTCGAACAGTTCTTGATCTGAAATGCTGTGTAATGGGTTGAACATAGCTGACAACGAAGCGTAATGGATACTTCACTTTTCAGATAATAATTGGTCGTGCAGCGCCATATCTTTCGCGGTATGCGTGGGTTCGCCAGTCATACTAATTGTTTACAAAAAAAGTTAACAAACAAGTACACAGAAAAATTTGGAATTTTCAACTAGAGTAGGGACCATAGAACATTGATAAAAAGTACTGAAACAAGCTGGAGTAGTGCACGATATTAAATCACAATAAAACAATAAGAAGTGTTATATATCCCTACTGTGCTCAAGATACCATAATGGAAATGTACAGTAGGGATATAACACTTCTTATTTTTTTACAGTGATTTAATAACGTGCACTACTCCAACTTGTTTCAGTACTTTTTATCGATGTGCTATGGTCCCTACTCTAGTTGAAAATTCCAAATTTTTCTTTGTACTTGTAAGAAGATGAACAAAATAGAATATTTCAGTTATTTTAAAAAAAAGTATTTTTATTAATTCCTTTTGACTCAATATTTTCCAGCGGACCTATACTTCTTCCAAATTAACTTCTATGGTTTCTTTGTGGTTGGGGAGCTTCCTAAGTTTAGGGGTGTGTTCTATTAGGATTTGGCAAAAATATAGGTGATCTCTATTATGAATCACTGTCATGGTTCATGATATACTATATGAAGTATGCATGTACGTATGCATCCATATATGTAGAAAATATACGTATTAAAGAAAACAAATTATGATGATTAGCACAAAAGATGTGTACCTTTATTTTCTACAGATTGTGTACTGACAGATTCGACTTCCATTACATTCTTTATTCCTTTCTGTACAATATGATGTTTGTTTAAAGCTTTCATCCTTTCCAGCTCTGCTTCTTTCATCTTAATTTGTAATTCTTTTTCTGACAGATCTTCTTTTAACATGTTAACATCAATTTCATTTTGGTGGAAAGTCTACAAAATAATATGTTGCACAGCATAGTAACATGCAGTACATATGTACAGTACAGCTTAGATGCAATGTCCCAACTGTGCACACTTGTTACACATTTTAATGTGTTTGACAGAGTACATGTAAGAAGGAGCAAATATTTTGCAAAGCATACTGCATGGCCATGGCTTACAAGTGCTTTTGAAGACATACAAGCACTAATGGTAAGCCATATACAGAACTCACTTTACACATAACTGACTAATTTGCAGCATAGAATAGTACTCTAGTCCCTAGAATAGCTTCATGTACAAAAATTAATAGAATACAGCAATCAATGCTGTAATTATATGGATATCGAATGCAATTAGTATAGCAAATAAGAAATCTGTGGATCGACATACATAAGACTAAAACCACTGAGCCACCAAAATAAGTAATAACAATCATTGATTACTAAACCAATACTGCATGCATTGGTTTAAATAAAAAATGTTGTTACAGCTGAAGGTGTGGTACCACAATCCAGCTGAGTCACAGCTACCTCCACTTATCCAATCACTGTGATATATAATATATATATATATATATGTATGTATGTATGAAAACAAATATTTAACCAGAGTATTTACCCTGCAGTATATATAACTATATACTCAAGGATGGGGACCCGCCGATTATGCTGGCATAATTTTGAGCATAATAGGTACCTAAAAGCATTGAGCATAATGCCAGCATAATAGGTTAAATATTTGTACGATAGTGTAAATTCTTGCTGGAAAAATGACAATTGCAAAATAAGATCGATATACTCTAATAGAGCAGTCAGTAACTCTAATAGAACAATCATCAAACTGACTGTTCTATTAGAGTATATCGATTTTTTCTCTTACATGCAGGCATGCAGCAAGAATTTATTATTTGTGTTCCAGCCACTCATTTTTTTCTTTCTATACAGTGTTAAACTAGTAGCAAAGCATATGAACTAAAGCATGAACATTGAGCATAATTGAGCATAATAGGTAAATATTGAGCATTAATTTAAGCATAATAGGTGAATTTTTGAGCAGTGCAGCATAGCATAATAGGTAAAATTATAAGCATAATCGGCGGGTCCCTACTCAAGGACCATGTATCACTCAAGCATGACCCACCGGGCTAGACTGTACAAATGCAGGTATGTATGTAGGAGTGATTACTAATAACATACAGTATGTTTGATATGCACTAAGCATTAATGTATTTTAATGCTGTGGCTGTGGCATGAGAGTAGTCACTGAACAAATCCTCTGCCTCTAACTTTGTGAAGATGTTGGAAAGTATGTAATACCACCCCCATTCTGAGTGCTACTATCCCTGTTTCTACTCTGTCACCTCATGCTGACTGGTAGCTGTATGCTATAGCATAAATTACTCCCTGTAACAAAATGTTCATAACAGCGACATCACTACAATCATGCTAGAAAGTTGTAGGGCGTATAAGCAAGGATATGTCAACTCATGAGTTGAACACATATGTACTAGTTTTTTAAACCATGCAGCAGGCGACATACATGCATGCACACCCGAGTTTTAAGTCAGGCATTGCATCTGAGGTGTACTGTAAAATATTAGAACAAACCTTTCTTAGAGAATCAGTTTCCACATGTGATTTATCCAATTCATTTTGTAAATTAGTAATCTTTAGTTGTAGTAGTTGAATCTGTGGTTACATGTACTATAGTAAATCCAAATGTTTAAGCTAATAGAAGACTTCGGAACAAGAGTACAGTATGTACGTACATATGTGCACTATAATAAACATTAGGAATTTAAGCAAAGATTGTAGAATTATAAATAGTAATGAAACGAGATGCTCTAAAATACGTAATTCCATAATTATATAACTATTAATTACCATGTATTACTAAGCACGTTTGAGTGCAATTTACAATTATGATGTTTCCTTCAAAATTTGAACAAGTGTAAATATGACTGGATTTTGGAAAAATGATCCAAATCAAACACAAGATATATGGTTCTAAAGAATTCAAGCCATTATAACTTACCAAGGATAGTGAGCACGCGTAAAGTTTACAGAAGAGATGTATCAATTTATTACTCTACCTTTTAGACCACCCTGTAGCTTCTTGTAGAGTTTCCCACCAAACAAGATAAAAAATCTAAGTAATTAGATGTAGTATCACAAGTGTTCACAAAGGGGTAGGGTTTGGGTGGGCAAGAGATAGACTTCAAAATAGAGCAGACCATGATTGAAGCCCAGACACGAGATCAGGTTACATAGCTGTGCTGACTTCTTAGTAACTGATATGCAGCAAAATTAATGCAGAAAATGTTTAGCCTATTATACGTATCAAGCAATCCACCAGTACACCACTGAATTCTGTCAAGCCAGGTCCTTCACAAAGCCAGAAACTGCCATTTGAGCTCGCTACACCACCCAGAAAAGACGTTTCTTAAAACCAGCCTCAAATAGTTTGAGTAATGTGCAGAGGGTCAAACCAATAGCACGATAGTGTAGCTATCCCCTGGTGGTGTTAGTTTGATTTTGCCTGATGTGCGATTTGGATTGGTTTTGTAAAGTCCGGTCACAAATATGCGACCCATTTAGCAAAAACCCGCATTTTCCTTGAGCTTTATTTTATGACTCTTTTGTTGTCTAGAAGGAAAAACCAATGGGCTGCTAAAATTTTAGCTTTATCTGGTAAGTGCTTTTGGAGTTAGAGCAATAGACAACAAGAAGAGCAAAACAATCAGTTTTTGCACAATGCCTATACGAGAAAAAACTACAGGCACTCGTTTAATCGATCATAAGTCTTGAGTGCAATGGGCTACAGAGTTGGGACTTGTGTCATTCTATTCACCATGAACTAAGGCATTAATCGAGGTATAGTTTTTGGCCTAAATATACCCATGCTATGTATTAAGCAAGAAGGTGGTTCAAGCTTAGAAATGACAACGTTAAAGTTACGTTTCAACTTTCTTTAAAATATAATTCATCATTAGTACACTTCTAACACTACATCACAAGGAAAGAACAGTGTCATACAAATGAGGCTACAATTGCATACAAACCACACCCCTTTATTAATACGCAAAATAGTTGTTTTACATAGATTTTGCCTATGTTCTGCCCATTACACAGCCCAACACACAGAGAACAATGCATGATGTCAGCCTAGATTATATGTATATATCAACTGTTGGAGACATGATAATAAGATTACAGAGATTCTCATTTTGATTGGCAATAGGCAACACACAAAGCCATTGACACGAAGCACCAAAGCCATCTCAGATAAAGCCATGAAGTCATTCCCTTGCACTGCAAAGCAATAGGTTACAAAGGAGGACAAAGGTACTGTAAATCCATGATACATGTATTGTACATGCAGCGGTATATGCCAATAGGCAACTGAGGCGACATCTAACAGTGAAAAAGCAT
The DNA here is from genome assembly GCF_963678975.1 of Dysidea avara. Lineage (NCBI taxonomy): Eukaryota > Metazoa > Porifera > Demospongiae > Dictyoceratida > Dysideidae > Dysidea > Dysidea avara. The sequence continues at coordinate 35,050,971 of NC_089275.1, read as the reverse complement.
CTAATATGAAAAAATCTAATGAGTTATGCTTGTTTGAAGGCAATAGTTAGTATGTAGTTAGTTTAGTCAATCAGTCAATACATATGCATGTACAAGAGAAATGCACAATACCGATGTTCCTTCAACTATGCAAGTAAACTATGTCTTTAACTATATTACGTATGTCTATTGATATTATTAGCATTATGTATTAGCAATATTTCAAGGTTCTGCATCATTCATTTGGCTGGTACACATGCATTTATGAATATTTGTCTGTAAAAAGACTAAGCTATCCTTGCCATTATTTTCCTTGTGTGACTATTTTTAGTACTGTGTACATTAAAAGGAATTTATTATTCACATGTACAACCTGTAAATGGCCTCAATACATCTATTTTACACCTTTCAAATTGTCCATTGAGCAAGAAGCTACCTGTAGATGTATTTGCCATTTTAGCACTTTCAGCCTGGGGAGTAGTATGTGGGATGCTAATAGCACTTGGAAAAGGAAAAGCAGTACGCTGGAAGGAAAATAGCTAACTAGATTCATTAGAGTTAGCAGTGGTTGAAAACATTCTAGGTATCCATTTTGTTTCCACTTGTGTGGGCCAACCAAGAGCCATGGGAATCCCTTGGACAACCATGTACACATTCAAAAGCATTGTACAAAAGCAGAACAGAGCAATGAAAGTAAACAAACTGTTCCTGTGTGATAGCATTGCCATCAAGTTGTGATATAATTGTTATAACAAGTTAGATTTTGGCAGATCCTGTAAGTACTTTAATAACATTTATATGTACTAACCTGTGATTTATCTTCATTTGTTGATGAAGAACTTTCTGTGCCTGAACTACTTTGTTCCTGAGAATTTTCTATTGTTTCTCTTTGCTTTTCTTTACTCAAAGCATCCTTTAGTTGCGTTATATATTTTTCTTTCTCTTTACATTCAGCTATGTAGCGATGTTGCTTAGAAACAGCCTAAAAAACAAAATTAGGTTTCTTCGAATTTGTGAATGCTTAAAATCCCTGAAATAAGTATCATGATGGAATACTACAGCTACATACAGTACTGCCAAAATGCAACATCACACCTGCACACGTGTCATGAATGGACCTGCAAAGTTTGTAAAATGATTTTTGACTCGTGGCACAAATATATAGCTGCAAATGTATTTTAACTAGCAAGACATGTACTCATGAGTCTTCTGCAAGGGACTCACAAGTTGATAAATACATGCATCTATACATGCATAACAGCTACTTACATGCTTATACATAGTGGCCATATCAGAGAAGTAGACAGTTTTCCACACTCTACTTATACTACCAGTTGAAAATGAGAAATTAGGAAATATAGCTACTTCCAACAATCCATTATCATGTAGAAAACCTGAGTGTTCTCGCACTTCATTAGTGATAATCAAACCTACACTCTTTGGGATCAACCAGAAGAACATAGCAGAGCTATGATTAGCAACAGCCAGTAATATGCAAGCATGTTTAGTAATACCAAATGTGTTCATCATCAGTGACTTCACCACTTCAGTGTGTTGTAGTGATAATGAAGACAATTGTTGTTCGCACCTAACAGCCATCACAGTGTGAGTACTGGACTCATCAGGGATCATGAGGTTAGATGGTGCAGGTATAGGATAACTTGTAATGGGTAGAGAGACATCAATCCGAGAGTCAAACTCATCCAATAACTTCACACCTTCAGGACAATCGCAAACTTCTACCAACTCCCTAATGATGGAGTGATCATGCCAGTTGGTGTATGGGAACAATATCCTTAGTAGTGAAATGGTGTTAGTACCTTTTGTCAATATCTCAACGAATTCAGCATTAAAAATGCTGATACCATGTATATCACTAGCCATAATTTCTCTGAGTGCATCAGTAACTTTTCTAGCCTGTAACAACTCAACTAAAGCATCAAACAAATCAAGATACTTTAACATTAGATTACACGGATCAATATATTTAAACTTGTCTGCGATATCCTTGTCTGGAAATATTGGTGGCCACTTTTTTGCACTGGAACATTTCAACTTTTCTAACTCTCTTTCATTGTACTCAAATAAACCAACATCAAGTTTTTTTTCTGGGCTTGAATCAGGACATTTATCATCACCATCCTGGATTTTTGATATGATAGTAAAACCCTTAGCACTCAAGTCTATTAAAAGACAAACATAGTATGTAATATTTAAATGTGTGCAACTACTGCATGTATGTGTACACTGTATGTAGATAGGGTTTATGCACATGAATCAAGCACATAATGTGACCATGCAGATGTAAACCTCACTGTATTATATGTTGTGGTAGCTCAAGTTACAATTTATGAACATAACCCATTAATTTAACATGGCAGCTACATACATAAGTATGTGGGTGAAACATTGGTTAAATATATAGAATTACTTGAGTATCCAAGCATGCACAAACAAAAGCCTTTAAAATTTCCATCAATATTTCAAGTGCAGCAACATCACAATAGAGTGCAAGATGAATAAAGTACAGGTAGGGTTTAAAATGAAAAAAGGAAAGCTCAAGGCCAACTCGCACATCACAGGAAGTTTGCATTGAAACACTGTCATGGTACAATTCATGATTGCTTCACTCTATAAGGCTGTCCATATAAGGCTGTCCAAGCCAATCAAATAGTCTCCAGTTACTCTAGGTTGAGTAGTAGGAGATCTTTCATGGTACAAGCCAGAAAGCACACCCAATCAGTTTAGTTATGAAGAGTGTATGCAGGTAGCCATGCAGCATGATGAGAGTATACTGAGTGATCTTTACCTTAACTGCAGGTGAACGCGTAAACTGTTAACAAAAGTGCATAGTTAATAATACTGGCCTCTTCCTTTGCCATGCATCCCAGATGCTCTAGCTAGATAAACTCAGAGTACACAGAAGAACCAAAGTTTCTTTTTCTTCTTCTAATAATTTATCAGTAGACATAGCATCTAGGTCTTCATTAGGGGTTTTTAGAAATTACCAGTTTGTATTTTCATCTGTAATCTCTTATATTCCCTTTCTGAACAAGCTCCCAAAAATCTTGCTATTGCAGCATAAAGCCACATACAACTGCTTTACTTACCCAAAAAATAACTCTCCTTGCTTTTGAAACTAAGTCAGTCACTTGCATGTACAAATTAAGTTACACACAACATCACCCACATTACATCATGTACACACATGCAAAGCTTTCTTAATAAACAACTGCTGAACATTACATCCTTACGTATGCACTCACACAGAAAATTGTTCGTCGTAAGTACGTACTGTTCATACACATGGCACATATAATTTACCTTTGAGCAAGCTTTCAGAAATATGCTTTTGGCTACTGATATCTTGAAGAGCATTGATGAATAAGAACAGGCTTGTTGTCTGCAGATTCCGAATGTACTCCAGTATAGCAGAATTCCTCATGTAGTCATTGGGAATACACAATTTTAAACCATTTAGGTCACTATCATAAAGTAAAGCCTTGAAAAATAACATTTTGCATATCTCACTTGGATCCATAGCTTCTAACAGAAACTGGTAGTGGTCACACAAAATCTGAATAGGATTTCCTGCAACATATGTTTATATGTATGTATGTGCATATACGTATATACTATATGTACGTATGAATACAGTACATACACTGTTGTAAAGTAAAAGTGATATGAAAAGAAAATTATGTTGCACTACATACAGTGTGTGTGTGTGTGTGTGTGTGTGTGTGTGTGTGTGTGTGTGTGTGTGTGTGTGTGTGTGTGTGTGTGTGTGTGTGTGTGTGTGTGTGTGTGTGTATGCATAAAAACACCAAGTGCCAAATCTAAATTATTTGTGTGAATTCATTACTGCGGAGTTTTACAAAGACCAACGTCTAATCATGCACTGACATTCATAGTAAAATGTCCTAGACCAAGTACAGTAGACCCTCAGTTATCTGAACCTCTATTGGAATTGACTGTTCTATTAGAGTATTTTAAGTATACGTAGGTGTATGTTTCACTGCATTACAGTATTTCAACAGAACTTTGTATGAGTTTCATTATCCAAACAATTCACTAATCTGAACACTTCTATCTGCATTACCTGAGAACACAGGGATTGCATGCAAGAGTTCACTGTACCACTCAAACATAACGTTGCACTCTCTTACACTGCTTTCTCAAGTTATGAGTATGCTTCTCGATTTTCCACTCAGCACTTGCTTCACTACTCGTAGGTATGAATAGCTTGTCAAGTGGCCCGCAAGTGTGAGAATTATAATTTGCTCACAAGCTTTGTCTCAAGAGCATAAATCACTCAAACACTTGCAATTTTCTTTCAAATGTTGAGTGTGAGTATTGGATGGAGATGCAAGTAATGGGCATGGCAAGTGCAACAGTACCGTACAATTGTGACCGGATTTCACATAACAAGGCTTCCACACACACAAAATCAAACTTACGATTTTACCAGAAATGGATTGCTGGTCTAATACACTATCATATTTCACACTGTACTTCCTTCAGCACTGACAAGTCTGGTTTCTGTAGCAGCTTTCTTCCGACCCTGTCAAAGCCACGAGTATGAGATTGGCACCATTAAATGGCCATGGGGTTGTGATAATGGTGTGTAGTGAGCTGGGACTTCACAGACAGCTCGCCAATAGTGTTCTCAGTCAATTTGGAGTAATTTGAGGGCCATGGAGGGCCATGGAGAGCCCAAACTTGGCCTCTGGATTCCAATCGTCTTCTTACTCCATTTTATACCCGTATATTAAGACCACCGTCCACCCCCACCCTCCCACCCTATTACTACCATCTGTGATATTATTACCCGCTCGAAAAAAGCTGCTCAAAACAGGGCAAATTTTTGGTATCAGAAATGTATACACCCACTCAGTGATAGCTAGTGAACAGATGAACAATTGGTGCAAATTTTGTTTGCACAGCTGTAGGCACTGGGAAGTTATTACACAATGATTCCTTAAAATCGCCATATCTCCTAACAAAGCTTTGTGCGTCGAAGCCTTGTTTTGTCAAATTCAGTCACAATTAAACAATGATATTGTACGCAGAATATGCATAGCAACAACAATGGTTGAGATTATTGACTGCTAATGACCTTTGACAAACTAATCTAAATACACAGAAATATTATTACACTGCAGTAACGTAGTATGGATCATCAACAAAACTACTAATCACTGCACTACTGTACTCGTGTTTATAAATCAAAATTTTAAGAAGAAAGGAAAATAAAGTGAATGCAAAGAAGAAAAAATAGCAGAAGGTTAATTCAACACCAACTTATCACACAATTTGAGATCCAAAATTTGCTTATGTAGTAGTGGGACAGGAGCTAGAAAAGTGCACTTTATTGCCACACTAAGGAAAATAAATCTGCATAATATAGTGCACTTTACCCCTTTGAACTTACACATTAAAAGTACATAATGTAAGTACAACATACTGTACATACAAGGTACATAACACTTACTCCCTATGGAATGTTCTGCAAGCTCCACTTTGTACTTTCCAACTGAAACATGTAACAAATTAAATTCTGCAAACAGTTTAGTATTAAGACAAGCCATATGGTATACATAATCAACCAAGCAAGATGGAATTAGCCATTGTATGCATATACATCCTTTCTTCACACATCGAGGAAGGTTTATACCAACTCGAAGATAAAGAATGTTTTGTTGAAATTTAACTGTAAAGCCATGAAGTTCACTAACAGTCATATCTTCCTTTTCCAACTTCATAATCATTTCATCGCAGTTCATAATTATTTCATTTTTCTTCAGTACCTGTATTTCCTGAATCTTGTCCCCCATACTTTCAATGAGATTATTCAACTTTACAGATGAAAATACTTTCTCATAATTTTTCACTGATTGGACCAAATACTTACACTTAGATAACTCTGCCAAGTATTTCAGCAAACCTGGATTTAGAAAATTATGATGAGGTAATTTTCTAAGGAGTTGGAACAAGTCATCCATTGTAGAGGCTCTAAACGAAGCATTAATTGCACATAAATCACAGTACTGTTCACACCATCTAATAACATCCACCAACTTAGAAGCTGGTAACTTTCTAAACTCTTCCAAAAAGTACTCTGTCAAGACATCAAATGCCATGAACATTTCTTGATCCTCAGAGAACTCAAGTGCAGTACCTTTGCATTCAAACAAAGAAATATACATTCAAAATGTGTGCATACAATATACTGTTTATACAGTGTACAATATTATTTAAACCAGGTGCACCCAGGTGCACGCCCACAGCCGACCTTCAAATGAAATTATTTTTGTAAAAGTGTGTGTGTGTATGTGTACCTATCTATCTATCTATCTATCTATCTATCTATCTATCTATCTATCTATCTATCTATCTATCTATCTATCTATCTACCTATCTATGTTTGTCCGTACGCACCCACGTGAGCAAAATCATTAAATGGTAAAAGCAGCTTTTATGTGTAAGAAGTAAAAGTGAAATGAAGTCTGTATTAACTTACGCACTGGTAAACTTTGCTTTGAGATGGTTTCTTTTTGGCTGTCTGAGACGAGTGTGGTGACTCTCCTCAGACTTTGTGAATTACCTTCCCTTTGGGTTTTACAGGCGTTTAACAATTGAGAAACAACAGTGCAGACCTCGTAGACTACCAAGAATAGCCTACCCCTTTGGTTGGAAAGGGGGCAAATCCCCAATGTACGTAAACGAAAATCTAGAGCAGCTTTGAGGCTTTGTCGAGAGAATTTGTGGGAAAAACACTATGGTCAAACTATAAAACAGTTTAGAAGATACTTCTATGTGTAATATGTTGTTAAAAGCGGTTTGTTTACCTTAGCAGCGCATAGCAACGTAATTGAAGAATTACAAAAATTCCATAATTACAAAATCCGAGAATTATAATAAATAAATTATGCATTATTGCACAACATAATAAAATAGTAATACATAGTTGGTTAATTCCAGATAAGTTAGCTAGCTACATGGCACCTGGTTTTTAGAAGTAGCACATCAACTTGTTTTCTATATGAATGAACATCCTTGAAATCTGTTGCATAGTAAATACTCGAGTTCTAGAGCTATGATATAATTATCTAATCCAAAACAGCCAAGCTGTAAAAAAAAAGAGTGCGGCACTCAAAAAGGCTACAGTGAAAAAAGATGTGAAATCCAAGGTGGCAGCCAAGAAATGCCATTAACCTACTATCACAGCCATTTCTTAGCCGCCACCTTGGATTTCACATTTTTTTTCACCATAGCCTTTCTGAGGGCCGCACTCTTTTTTTACAGCTTGGCTGTTTTGGATTAGATTTCACTTCTTTTTGTATTTGTATACCCCAAAGCCGGCCTATGGCCGGCTTTTTAACCTATCATTTTGTTCTATACCACAGGAAGAAGAAAAGATGAAGCAGGGTGATTTCTTTGTAGCTGAACTCTCTACAAGGTGATCCTTCTAGCTGATCTCTCTACCGGATGACTTGTTTGTAGCTGAACTCTCTACAGGGTGATTTGTTTGTAGCTGAACTCTCTGCAAGGTAACTTCTTCTAGCTGATCTTTCTACAGGGTGATTTGTTTGTAGCTGAATTCTCTACAGGGCGATTTGTTTGCAGCTGAACTCTCTACATGGTAGTTTCTTTGTAGCTGAACTCTCTACAATGTAACTCCTTCTAGTTGAACTCTCTACAGGGTGACTTGTTTCTAGCTGATCTCTCTACAGGGTGACTTGTTTCTAGCTGAACTCTCTACAGGTAATTTGTTTGCAGTTGAACTCTCTTACACAGTGGTTTCTTTGTAGCTAAACTCTCTACAAGGTGACTTCTTCTAGCTGATCTCTCTACAGGATAACTTGTTTCTAACTGAACTCTTTACAGGGTGATCTGTTCATAGCGGAACTTTCTACTGGGTGATTTGTTTGCAGCTGAACTCTCTACATGGTAACTTCTTCTAGCTGATCTCTCTACAGGGCAATTTATTTGTAGCTGAATTCTCTACAGGGTGATTTGTTTGCAGCTAAACTCTCCTACATGATGGTTTCTTTGTAGCTGAACTCTCTATTAGGTACTTTCTTCTAGCTGATCTGACTACAGGTGACATGTTTGTAGCTGAATTCCCTACAGAATAACTTGCAATGTAATATATTGAGTAAATTATAAACGCAGCTGAATGCTTTATTAGGGTGACTGTTCTATTAGAGTATCTCGATCTCGCATTTGCTACACGTAGTTGCTTTCGAATCATAACTCAGTGGTTTGTAATCCGATTCATCTGTACTACAGCAAGGACTATCTATGATAATTATTTCAGCTACATATTGATTTTCAACTCATTGCTCTAAGCGGTTTGCCTGGTAGACATGAAAACTAATAGTTTGTTTATTCATAAAAATTGATTGCATAATTGTGACACAGGTTGGGTTTTGTGTCATATCTCCATGGTCTTTATCTCGATTCTTTTCAAACCACAAAAAGGCACTCCTACAATGGTTACTCCATCTACATATCAATTTTCAACTCATTCCTCCAAGGGTTTTACCCTATAGGAATGACAGACCTTCGTCCTTATTTTATGCACATAATCAGTTGTTCCTACCAAAGTTGGTACTGAGATCTGCCTTAATGAGCCCTTCAAGTGTACCAAATTTCAGCCTGATTGGAGCACGCATTCATATATTATGGCGGATTTTGTGAAGTGTGTGAACTGAAGAAGTAGGAAGAAGAAAAATACGAAGAAATTAAAACAAAATATTGTTTGCTTGTATCTCGGGAATGGCTGGAGCAATTTTCTTCAAATTTGGTATGTAGACTCCCCTAACTGGCTGGCACTTCTCTAGCAAATTTGGTTCCAATCGAAGTAGGGATCACAGAGCTACATAAGTTTAAAAATTACATTTTCGTTCTTCCTGTTAATATACTCACGGTGTGGCATGCCGGCTTCTTGGGCCGCATAACACACTACCGTGTGTCTTGATGTATGATGGTTATTTAACAAAACTACATTATAATTTTATGAAACTAGTACTGTTGTGTCAAATCCTCCACTACTACCCAAACCATTACATACTTACAGCCACCATCTGTGCATGTGATAGTTGTGGGTGTAGAGTAGTTTAGAACTTGGTTTATTATTCTAATGTCCTACAGTGTATTTGCTTGACTACTTGTCCAGGTGTAATGTACTCACTACACATATTCCTTTCAAGGAAGTTGGACTCATGTAATTTTTTCCTGTGTACTTGAGTGTAAATATTCAAATTAAGAGTATTGACCAGTGACCAAATATTACATTACATTTAAGTGATACTGTATGTAGAGCAGAAGTGGTGGAAACGGCTGAGGCAGGAGATAGGAGGCTATGGTTCCATACCATACCTTTATTGAATTAAAATATCAGATATTCCAATAGAGCAGTCAATCACAGTAGCTTTGAAAATTGAGAAGTCATTGTTATTATTTTTGGTCACATAGGTGGCCCTATAATAATGTTTAACTGTTTCTCATTTTGTTGTTAACAAAATACATTTAAGTGAAGATGCCCAGTTACTGCACTTACACATAGTTAAAGATATACCCCTTGGATGTGAAACTATTTGTGTGAGCACATATGGTTTACAGAAAGGCAATTGTCCTGTCCTAGTTTTGTGCCTGAAAAAATCCATCTTTTTGTTTACAGAGAAAACCCTTAATAACTCTGATACATCACCTGTAATGGTGATTTAATAAACGTTTCCGCTGGAAAAAGCTACAGACACAGGACAGTTTTCATGTTTGACTCCTGGTAAGCCATTTTGGTCAGATAAATACTAGCTACCAGTTTTTACTCACTAACCATTAGGGATGCCATGACATAGAAATGTTTATGTCATATGTCACAGGCATTTATTCACGATATATCATACCGTATGTCACGACATAACTTACTTTAGAAAACTTAACAAAACATGTTTCCCTTTGGAGAACTGCCAAAAAACATCAATACTTTCAAGAGTATAATAAAAGAAATTTAAAGTTTTTGGTCCCAATATTCAATTTTGCACATTACAGTAATGTACTATTTCTCTATCATGACATTAATGGGCCATTTTTATGTCATGATATGTCATATGTCACGACTATTGTGGCATCCCTTCTAACCATGTTCGTTTGTTATAAGGTGTATACTAAACTATATAAATTGTTTTGTAATCACCTCTGTAGCTTGACAGAGGACAGTAGTGTTACATCAGCTGATAAACAGAAGTTAAAGGGCTACATTTTGAAGTGAAAAATGGGAAATGCTTCTGGCATGTGCATTATTTGCAGATTTGCTGAAACCAGTTACCATTCTTAGCAAAAGTCTGCAGTACACAAAAGTAAACATAGTTGAAGCAATTGACGGTATCTTGAAGACGAAGAAATCTATTGAAAAATTGAAAGTGATGATATCCCTACTGTTATGAAGGTTATGTCACGTCTGCAACACTCTGCTATGTCAGCAGGTGAAACAGATTCAGCTATTGAAACCACCTACCAGGGAACCAAGATAACACACTATGAAACATCTCAGTATGCACAAGAATGAATACATGGGGACTGTCATAGATTGTTTAAAGAGCTGTGTGAAACTACAACATGTTAATTTACTTACAGATATCCTTGCTGTTCTTGCCACTCATGGGTGGTCCACAACAGAATCAGATGATATTGCAAATGCCTCACTACAGAATATTGTAGATCACTTTGCAGTGCCACTGACGAAAGCAGGTGTAGACTTGATGGTCCTAGAAGAAGAGTGGTTTATTATGCCAAAACGTACCTTAACCTGGTTCAAGATGACAGCCAGACTGGTTGGTGGAAACTGGAAACTAGCTAATTGTACCAATTGCAAGAAGTAGGCAAACATTTTGGCTTTAGTCAAATTGATGTTTTGCTTGCTCGTGTCAAATGGGCATCTTGAGCAAGTTTTTCAACACTCAAAATGATTAAAACAGAAAGGAGAACAAGAATAGGTGAAGGATACAAGAGCACTACCATGTCGGCCTGAAAATGAGACTGATTCTATTTCTGAGGAATATCATTTTGATTTGTGTAACTGGGATGATTTCATTGCAGGGATGGACTCGGATAAAGACTAATAGTTATAGTTGCAACATTTAACACCTTTTGACTTGGATAGATTGTCCATTGCACGCTATGTTAACACTAGCTTCATCAGAACCATACCCAACCATTTTTACTTTCCAATCAACCTCTGGGATGTTAATGTATTCCATTGCCTGTTTAAAACATTCAAACAGTCCAGCAGCATTGCCACTGGTTGGTTGCTTCACAGCCAAATGCCTGTTGTGTGCTTGAACCTCATATCACTTGAATTAAAATCACAATACACCACATGAAAACAATTCCTCTTCTATGTTCCCTTTATCAGTCGTCCCATCTGCTTGAATACTAAAAGATTTTGCTTTAGAAACAACATCCAATAGGGCTTCTCATCGTTCTTGGGCAATAAATTCAACTATCACTGCACAAGCTCTGTCATTTTTGTACCCAGTGCCTAAATTTACCCCATGCTTTTCTTCCAAACCACCCATTTCCATAAAAGGTAAGTGTTGCTTGCAAATAAACTAGGCTATTTTGAATTTTTGCTTCATAATCAATGCTGTACTGGCGTCCATCCTTTCCAGAGCTCTTGCTATGGGAGCATGATCGACTACTGACTTTACCTTGCTCCTGGTAAACAAGCTTAAAGCCTTCTGATGCATCACTGATCATCCGTGGTCTTTGAATACCGAGGTACAGATGTTGTTTGAACCAAGTATGAATACTGAGCTGTAAGCAACAACACTAAATTGGGAATTGAACCTGCAACCTTTCAATTATGCTCAAGCCACTTGGCTATGCTGCCTCACGCACATACACACACACATGCACGCACGCACACAAAGGGTATAATGGCGACTTGAGACAAGTTAGATACCAAGCTGTGGAGAGCATTCTTGAGGTTTTCTACTTTTTCTCTATATCTGATGCACAGCTCACATTTCAAAGGCGTTACTGTTCCACCTCTTCCCTTTTCATACTTTAACCATGAGGCCATCTGAAATGTCTTATCATTCTCACGAATCTTCTTCTCTACTGTTTCAACTGTGGTTGCACATTTCTTCGTTGAAGGCTTGCTGTCACTGGTCGAACTAGAAACACTTCGCTTGCTTACTAGGACCTTTGCTGAGTGAGTGGACATCTTTTCCAATCATGTGAGCAACTGGCCAGAAATCCATGTAAATATCCAGAAATTGTCTGATGTCCGACCGTTATTGTGAGCCTTGCAACAGTGAACCGCATGCCCAATATAATATTCATATCTTTCATCTCCTTGACAGTACTAGCACAAAATAATGACTTTTGAACTCCTCTTGCACTGGGAAATATGATGACAAGTTTTTTTGCCATTAGCGCTTTCCTTCATTTGCAAAAAAAGGTGTACATAATTCTTTACAGTTTTACCTATTGCGTTTAATCATTCTAGGGTACCATAAAATTAGGCTTGCACAAACATTTGAGATTTTTTGCAGTTCCAGTGTACATACATACATACATGCATACACTTTAAAAATGTACATATTATATCCACAAATTTACACTTTCGTACCATTTGATTTTATTGGCTGTACATTCAGACTGCTATCTTCTCTGATTTTCTCTCTACTTGATACTAATTGTTTAGGCACTATAAAAAATGTGATCAGGCACATTGATGAAATTCATACACATACATACACATGTACATGTGTGCAGTGAATGCAAAAATACTTATTACATTTAAAGTGAATTGGCCTTGTACAGTTGAGTCCATGTTCTCTGACACAACACCATAAACTTGTAGACTGCAGCTATACAGCTAACAGCAGGAGGTACTTACGTAATATAGAAATAGGAATCTACAAGTAGTCCTCTTCCAGGATGGAAAGATGCTTTTGTAATAAACTTTATGTACATTTCTTCTGCTTTTGCATTCATAATGTAAACCTTTCCTTGTATTTACAGTGCTCCCTCAATTACTGGACCTTCAGTTACATATCTGAACACTCGATTATCCAGACAGTAGAAATGACTGTTTTATTAGGGTATTTTTCTACGGTGTGCTTCTATTAGAGTAACTGAACAGGACAATAAATGGGTTCACTTTTCGATTATCTGAACATGTATTGGTACCAAGGGGTCAAACAATCAAGGAAGCACTGTACTGTGAACTGCGCTGTATGTACAGCCTGTACATCCACAGTACATACATTAATTTTGCAGTTTGTACTACTGTATGTCTTCTTTGTTAAGGAAGAATGTATATATGGTCTTTACTGGTAAAACAGCTGAGCTGTGTAAAGAGAAGTGTCTTAGAGTACTTTGCTGTTCCTTCTATCAACAAAAATTCTACTTGCGACGTTTGTGTGTGGCACACCTGGTGTGGCCGTGTGGCATAATCAGCATGGCCACAAATGTTATTGTGAAGTTATAAGTGGACTGCACTGTTGTATGTGCTTTAATACAAAAATAAACTGAAATGCACTCTATACAGTATTTAATTCCTAAACAGGTAACCTGAAGGTAACGTATAGTGTGTCTCAGACATATGTGCTATGCAGCCACATTGTGCCATGTGGCAACATTCCACACATGGCAGCACACCAGCATGCTGTGTTTACAAGCCTGGTCATGTGTGTTCCTTAGAATAGAACCATGCTCTTACTCCCTTGTATGGGAGAAATTAAGTTATAAGTTTAGGTATGTGTTAACCTCGGCTGTTGTTATTTTTAAGTTACAAGGTGATTACTAGGCTTCCCCACTCCCTTTCGAGCATGGGCCAAATGTGCACAAAACGATGGACTACTTATCAAGCTGCAGTTACAGTATATGGTTTACCATTATAGCTACACTGTGGCTATACTGCCAGATTAAGCGATAGCCAACTGTGAGGGCAAGTTTCTATTAATTTTTCAACTGACTAAACTCACAAGAAAATGTTAGCTAGCTACATAGTTACAAACATGAGCTACCACATAATCCAATAAAGTACATGCAACTGGTAGATATATCAGCATTGTTGAACTATGAATTAGACAGAATGGTGGCATCGATGCAGTATATGAGCTTCAATCTCCATTCTGCAGTAACTTTGTGCAGTAAGTGAACTTTGATTTATGAAAGGAAAGTAATTTAGATCTCATGAGCAGTAGATAAGTGAACTTCAACCTCTTGTATGGTAAGTGTGATACGTATGTGCATTACATACAATATACCATACATATGCAGTGCCGTAAATATTTTTAATAACACATGATGTTTTACCACATCACGAATGTGAACAAATGCAATGTGGAAGACATAGGAAAATGCAAATAGCAGTGACTCTCAGGAAACAGACCAGTTACGAGTGCTTCATCCAGAACTATAGCTTCCTCTACCTGTATAGCAGAGGTAACTAGAAAGAGGGGTGGTGAGTTATAGCCAGACAAAGCTACATTTACTTTTGTATGGGATTTGCGATAGTCGTTCACCATCACACATACTGGGAATCACTGTAAGTTGATCATTTCTTGTTCAATAAATACAGCATGCATATGGTCAGGATGTCCACTATTGTGCGTATCACTGCTGGACAGTTTGATTTGCAGCCTCAAGACATCGTTGTTTGGTCCTGTAGCAGACCTTCATTAAACAGAACATGCATCAAAACTTTTAACCATACATTGCAATTTTTAGATAGGGGGGCTCTACTTTGGTGTTGAAAAACAAACAAAAAAAAAGGTCAACACCTAATAAGAATGGCTGTCCTCCACTAAATAATATAGATTGTATCACTGATGAAGCATATAAAAATCTTTATTCACAACTTCATAATTTGTTATACTGCTTCTCTGAATACTGTGACTGCTTTATTAGAGTAACTGACTGCTCTATTAGAGTATCTCAATCTTTCTTGAATTTACAATCAGAAAATCGCAAGGGGGACTCCAGCCCCCCTTGCCCCCCCCCCCCCCGGGTTGCTACACCTATGCATTGTTATGTAGTTACTTACGTTTACTCAAGGCCTAACAACCATGACTAGAACTGGTGCATGTGAATGGCCATGTTCCATGTAGCAATTTCATTCTCCGAGTGTGGCTGTGCCTTTACCCATGCAGAAAATATACATGGCACCACACGAAAAAATGCCATGCATGTGTAAGTTATAAGTGGACACATTTATCAACAACTTTTGAGCAGTCATGGTCTAACATGCCTAAAAGTGTCACCCTGTGCTGTATAAGTCTCTCAAACTTATCCATTGATGCTACACTCAATTACCTCACATATGTATATAGTTTCAAGTAATAATGCATATGAATACATACATGAAAGCATGAACAGTACAAAATCATGTTGATGCTTACTTTCTGACAGTGCTTTAAGTCCTAAGTTTTCACGGTTTGCATTGCTAATAGCAAGTTCTAGTACACCCCAGGTTGCATTATTTCCATCCAACTTCAACCAATTACTTAAAGTGATCTCAAAGCGCTTTCTTTGCTCCGAGTTATCAGCTTCTATATTTTCAAGTACGCAACTTTTTAAGCCCAACTTGAGTCCAATTTCCTTCCACTGCTTAGAATGCTCAGTAAGAATTTCATTAATACTATTGAGATCAGCAATCCGGTCAACTAAAGAAACAAACCAATGTCAAGTAAATATACGTACATGATATGAAACACGTATAAAAACAGGTTTAAGGACAACATGTACAGTATGCAGATGTATGCACACTATTAGCATGTACATACTATACAACTGCTGCCAGTATACACTCTGCAATACAGGGTGTACAGTATGTATGTTACCAAGGGTTTACATGTGTCATAACATATGCATCTCATGCAAGAGATTATGAATACAATGTAAGTATGAATGTACATGTACATGTTCTACAAATACCACTAATTTACCTTGTTTTCCAAGTCTAATAATGCCACCTGTTTCCATATTTATTAACTGAACCAGCACGTGCAACTATACCACGTGTCAAGACCTGCAACTACAGTAAATACAAGAATTATAGTAAACAGTACATCTACGCTTACATGTATGGATAGATACGTATGTATTTCACAAAAAAGTACCCAACAAAGATGTAGCATCTCCACTAAAATAACAAATTAAAATGACATACAGCTTTGTAGCAGGGTTGTACTGCAAGTGAGTCAGTACCAATTAACTGATTGACCCGAATAGTAATTTGGATGGAACCCAAATATTACACTATAGGAAGAATCATCTGCTAGATACTAGTAATGTAGCTACCAAAACACACAATATCAAAAATCAATAAGTGGGCATGACAAAAGGCAGCTCAGCAACCCACAATTCCCATAAATTGGCTTGCTTGATGCCAAACTATCACCTATACAAGCAGCCATACCCAATTCCGAAAAGTGTGCATCATGCATGCCTACAGAGAATAGAATCCCAATAGGTGGACATGGATCCACAAAAGTTTCTTGACTATGTACCACTGTATTTCCATCTATCATGAACCACGATAGTGGGTTCATAATAGGGATCGCCCATGTTTTTTTGCAAAAACTCTAATAGAACGCACGCCTAAAAACCGCCTTGGAAAGCATCCTCCAACTCAAAACAACCCTCTGGTGGTTATTTGCAATTAGTATTGGTCCACTAGTAAGTATCAAGTGAAAAGGAAACAGTATGTGTATTTGGGACAAAACTGAAATTTGCTGTTTTGTTCATATTATTATTATTATTATTCTTATTACTAGGACCGCGTCACATACAACCAAGTACACACACCAACGTTACAACCTACCCATTGGGAAAGTATAAACAGTGCCATAGGAAACACTCAGAGCAGTGTGCGTGTACCTGTGGAAATGATACATATGCATACGTACACAGGCAAGGGAGTTTAACTGACATCAGAAAACCACAATACTAAAACACAACCTACACAAAAAACCAAGTTAAGTTAGCTATATTGAAAGTAACTATATATTGTAGGTGTGACGTGTCTCTGAAGATGACTCAGCAGTGAAGTGAGGCTATGCAGAATAAGGGATATGGTGAAGGCACAATTAGCAATTGATCCCAATTAAGCCAATATGGCACAACAGACTCTGTTTTAACTAGAGGCCACTAGTGATGTACCTGTATATCAGCGGTGTGGCATTGGCACAGTGATCACAGTCTATAATATTATGCATACGGCCATGCACAACATACAGGAGATAGTTACACATTGTTGTATATGCAGCACTGCATCGGCTTCTTGTTTAGCTATTACAGAATCGTAGTAGACTAGTAGTTAAGCCGAGTGGAAAATAATTCCAGCTGCCAGCAAGCCAGATGAAGGTGGCGGTATAATGAAAATAATTCCAGCCACTAGCAAGCCAGATGAAGGATGAAGATGTAGACCTATAATACAACTACCGGTACAAGTATTACATTACTCAATACCTTGCTGTTCCAGCTGGTTGTTTATAAGCGCATCAGCTGGTATCCCAACTGATCATCAGCTGGTCGTTCACTGCATGACGCCTGGAGCGCATATGCTGCACACAAAAGACACAGTTACAAACATTTAAACATACTTGTAATGTTGTTGCTTACTCCACGGATGTTTACTAATCTTCTCATTCGAACAATCTGTAATTAAACAAGGGCGTGGTGCCGGGCGTTATATAGAATTACACGTACGGTAAAGTCATCAGCACGAACAGGCGTACTTATTATACGGTTGTGCCTTCATTCACAGGCGAATCTATCCCCGCTTAGTTCATGTCTCTAGGCCTCGTAGTTTTCTCAAACATTATTTATTATTTATTCATTATTAATGACATAATTTTAACTGCAGTTCGTATTATCATGAACCACAATAGTGGGTTCATAATAGGGATCGCCCATGTTTTTTGCAAAAACTCTAATAGAACGTACGCCTAAAAACCACCTTGGAAAGCACCCTCCAACTCAAAACAACCCTCTGGTGGTTATTTGCAATTAGTATTGGTCCACTAGTAAGTATCAAGTGAAAAGGAAACAGTATGTGTATTTGGGACAAAACTGAAATTTGCTGTTTTGTTCATATTATTATTATTATTCTTATTATTATTCATAATATTATTTTATGTCACTCATGTACAGCAAAAGGTATCCACTTTTTCGCCCTAAAAACTATATAGCCATGCTTACTGAGTCCTTCCGCGTGTCCATGACCTAT
Organism: Dysidea avara; assembly: GCF_963678975.1. NCBI lineage: Eukaryota > Metazoa > Porifera > Demospongiae > Dictyoceratida > Dysideidae > Dysidea > Dysidea avara. Next base: position 35,032,739 of record NC_089275.1, on the reverse strand, counting down.
TAATAAGCCCATATTCCACAGATCGCCAACCACCCTACACCTTGAAAATTTTCTCAGTTCTCTTCGCCATTACACTATTGGCAGCAGCTCCGTATACTAAAGAAGCCGTATAACAATAAAATTACAGGATTCCATTGTGTGAGCTTCTTTGGGTTTTGCTGCAGAGTTAATCAAGTACTCAACAGCACTTCTTAGACTTAAAAGATCGCGCATAGCATCTCTGTGTGGTGAGTATAGTCTACTTCTTCCTGTAAGCGCACGGTACAAGCGCTCTCTCAGAGACATAAAGAAGTGATAGCGCTGGCACCAGAGATTATTCATTGTTATGAATATAGTTTCTATAAACCATATCTCCTTTCCACGTAAAGCCTAAAGTTGGGTGGAGTCAGTATTAGTGTTATCATGCTGTTGATAACCCATGGTTTACAATAGGCATTGCAGTTATACACAGTATACCTGACTTGGTTGTTATGAATGATGTGTGTGCATACACATTAGCTTCAGACCTTCAGTGCTGGTCACTGTAAAGTGTTAATAACACATAATGTTTGTGGGAAGTCATGCATTCATATACATTTCAACATAGATTTCTTCACTGTGGTATACTCAATGAATACAATACTCACATGAACAACAAACTCTAGCTGCACAAACTATATTGTACGTAGCATTATATTATCATTTATACTACTGTTCACCAGTGAGCCAATGTTGTAGTCCATGCACCCATGGAAAATCTGTATATGATTCTTCTTATTGTGTACAGTCTTGGTAGAAATAATAAATGCACAGCCACTGACTATTTTAACTTATAATTATATGCTTGTCAGAGTTCCATGTCTTCAATTGTCTTATAACAGGTGGCTAGCTCAGTATCATACCATTTGGTGTGTGTATATTCATGAACACTGCATTAGGATGCTAATGTGAGTAAGAGACTAGAGTCCTGACACATGTAGTAAGACAAGTTAGACAACAGCTGCTCACTGTTGTGTGTAATGTATAATCTTGTCCACAGTTATGAGCAGTCAGGTAAATACTCTAATAATGCAGTCAAGTGTGTCTGATAACAACAAAGCTTACACTGAACTTGACAGCCACTAATTGTAAACTGCTCTACGTATATCTACAACAATTATCATTATCAGTAAAACAAATCCATTACTGGATTAATAAAAAGTACACAAACTAGATGAATAAAAATTGGAAATTTTAAAATGGGAATAGTGATCGCTGAAAAAAAGCCACTAAACAAGAAGGGATCGCTGGGGTGGTAATGCAAACCACAAATCCCTATTTTGACTCATTTTAAAATGACTCAGGGGAGCATGTAACTAAATATTTATGACAGAGAGTCAAAATAGGGATTTGTGGTTTGCATTACCACCCCAGCGATCCCTTCTTGTTTAGTGGCTTTTTTTCAGCGATCCCTATTCCCATTTTAAAATTTCCAATTTTTATTCATCTAGTTCTTACTACTTGGTTGTATAATCATAATATTATTTTGTTTCACTCATGTACAGCAAGAGTTATCCACTTTTTCGCGCTAAAAACTATATAGCCATGCTTACTGAGTCCTTCCGCATGTCCATGACCTATTAATAAGCCCGTATTCCACAGATCGCCAACCACCCTACACCTCAAAATTTTTCTAAGTTCTCTTCGCCATTACACTATTGGCAGCAGCTCCATATACTAAAGAAGCCGTATAACAATAAAATTACAGGATTCCATTGTGTGAGCTTCTTTGGGTTTTGTTGCAGCGTTAATCAAGTACTCAACAGCACTTCTTAGGCTTAGATCATGCATAGCGTCACTGCGTGGTGAGTACAGTCTACTTCTTCCTGTAAGCGCATGGTCGCGATTTGCTACGAGCGACCATACAAGTGCTCTCTCAGAGACATAAAGAAGTGATAGCGCTGACACCAGAGATTATTCATTGTTATGAATATAGTTTCTATAAACCATATCTCCTTTCCACGTAAAGCCTAAAGTTGGGTAGAGTCAGTATTAGTGTTAATTAAAACTATTCGTGAGTGCCATAATTGTCTGACCACATTGTGTAAACAACATGGCTTCATGCTGTTGATAACCCATGGTTTATAATAGGCATTGCAGCTATACACAGTACCTGACTTTGTTGTTGTGAATGATGTGTGTGCATGCACATTAGCTTCAGACCTTCAGTGCTGGTCACTGTAAAGTGTTAATAACACATATTGTTTGTGGGAAGTTGTGTATTCATATACATGTCAACATAGATTTTTTCACTGTGGTATACTCAATGAATACAATACTCACATGAACAACAAACTCTAGCTGTACAAACTATATTGTACGAAGCATTATATTATCATTTATACTACTGTTCACCAGTGAGCCAATGTTGTAGTCCATGCACCCATGGAAAATCTATATATGATTCTTCTTATTGTGTATGGTCTTGGCTGAAATAATAAATGCAGTCAAGTCACGGTGTGTCTGATAACAACAAAGCTTACACTGAACTTGACAGCCACTAATTGTAAACTGTTCTACGCATATCTACAACAATTATCATTATCAGTAAAACAAATCCATTACTGGGTTAATAAAAAGTGCACAAACTAGATGAATAAAAAATTGGAAATTTTAAAATGGGAATAGGGATTGCTGAAAAAAGCCACCAAACAAGAAGGGATCGCTGGGGTGGTAATGTAAACCACAAATCCCTATTTTGACTCATTTTAAATGACTCAGGGGAGCATGTAACTAAATATTTATGACAGAGAATCAAAATAGGGATTTGTGGTTTGCATTACCACCCCAGCGATCCCTTCTTGTTTGGTGGCTTTTTTCAGCGATCCCCATTCCCATTTTAAAATTTCCAATTTTTTATTCATCTATAAAAAATTGAGCTTGTTAATTTATGATCTCAGACCTACGTAGATATTCAATAAAGTGGATGAGACCTACTTGACCTGAACAAAATGCGACCTAAATGACCCAGATAATTGGATGACTTGACCCACTTACAACACTGTTCTATAGCAGCATTACATGTGCGCATTAACCTTAATAATGATGAAGAGGAGTTGTTTATCCAATAAATTAGTAATGTTACCGGCACATACTGGTATACCATTCACAATATCACAATACTATACAATAGCAAGTTTGTCTAAATATGGTTGCACAACTGACAACGAAATTGGAGGGAAGCTATAAAAAGTATACAACCCACATGTACAATGTATGGATGACCATGATGAAGTAAACTGTTAACTAAAGGTTACAAGTTAACATTTGGTTTATTGTTTGGTATGTATGTACTACACACAAAGAACCCAACATAGAAACTGAACATAGAATATGCATTGAGGAAACTATAAAAGTGCTTAATAGAAACCATACTGGAACTTTGTAACTTGATTAGCTAAAATTGCTTTAGAAGTTTCCAAAAATTCCCTAAGACAATGATTTTAAAGTGGCACCATATCTCAATCATTTAGTATACCCTACTGAAATAATTTGATGCTTTTATCACAAAGTGAATGATTTTAGCAAAAATTGTCATTTAGCTGCTCTACTATACTACACTAATATTTTAATTTAAAAATGAAGTAGGGATCTATGTTATAAAAAGTAGTGAAACAAGAAATGAATTACAGCATAGCTCAGTGGGAAGTCAATACTTTGGCACTGAACAAAATAGCGTGCCAAAGTAGGGACTTTCCCACTGAGTTATGCTGTAATACCATCATTCATCTCTTGTTTCACTACTTTTTATAGCATAGATCCCTACTTCATTTTCAATTTTTTTTTAAATTCTAGCTTTAGTTTTTTGTTGTGGCACAGCTTGCTACAATGTAACTTGTATTAGTCCACTTGTATTTTCCACATCTGTAGGTATGGGGAAAGCAGATACTTATAAACATTTTGCCCATTTTCTCAGTGAGAAGTGGAGTTACCTATATTCTGTGGTTATGGGCAGGCTTTGCTGTAGTTTGAAGTTCTCCTTGCTGCGCTCTTCAATAATGTGTATCAGGAGATCACGTTCTAGATCCAAGCATCCCTGTGTGCCTCCAGCTGTCGACCTTGCTGTAACTGAGGGGCACCTGTCTCCTTTAGAACAATAATGTTTTTGTATTGTGCTTGCTTCTTTTTCTTACACAAATATGTCTATCAGAACAATATAACCTGTAACCATTCTATTATACAGAGTGACTGTTGCATTAGAGTATATCTCGGGTCAGCCAAGGGGTGTGCAGCTAGGGGTGAGGTGATCTTGTTTACTGTTTAGTAAATAGCTAGATTGTTAAGAGGTGATCTATCACTATTAGTCCACCTACATCTATAGGCGGGGTCACGAACCTATCACGAACAGGATCCCAATCGTGAAGTGGCAGATGTCTAGCTAGTGTACCTCTTGTAGTAGCACCGGGACTGAAATCCAGCTCTGAAATAATTCTGTGATGTCTAAATATACTGCTAAGGGAAAGTGTTGATAATACGGAAAATTAACACCTCGATATGGTTTCAATGCTTGAAGAAGTAGACAACCAACCTGATTGAAGATAAAAGGAAAGATAAGGCACCGACAGAGCACACCCATCAGAACCCCAAAAGGCGCATCTCACCAATGAGTTTGTTATTGTGGCTTGCTTTGTTCGGCCTCTATAGGCTTGCGACTGTGGTCAGTGAGTGAGGCAGATCAAATTTCAAGTTTTGACGATTTTTAAAAAAAATTCTACATACCCTGAAAGTGTTTTCTTGTTTTTAATACTGTACTTCATGTTAGATGGATTAGTATTATTCCATAAAGGTGGTTTTCGTCATGTAAGATGTCTCAAGGATGACTTTTAAAGGTGGCTTGCATCACTTTTGATGCAATCCCTTAAACAGTACTACCATACTGTTTGATAATTAACTGATTGTGCAGGTTGGTAGAACCGCTAACAAATACCGTATATCAATTAAATTTGGCGGTGAACTAAATTAGATGAATTGGCAATTCGTCACTAAACCGCCAAATTTAAATTTCGTCAATATTATTTTCAAACATTGGGTCAAGCAATTGTTGAAGTAGGTTTTCGACAAACCTTCGTGGATACTGCTGAAACTGGTAAATTAGTGTGGTTCCATGTATGCCGAAATGGGTGTGGCTTACTGACTAGACTAGAACTCGTACTCGATTAGTGGGCATGGCTCCACGTAAGCTTGCAGACAGCAGCAGACATGAATTCGTACGCAGCCATTGATAAATGGACGAGTATGCCTCAAGTACAGACAGCAAATAATCCTGAAAGTAGGTGTGGCCATGAAAGAAATTGGAGCACAGATATTCGAGTACAGTAAGCGTCTATGGAAGCCGGACCAAAATATTCTTTAAAGCGAGTCAGTGCAGCATCGTACTTACGCCATTCGCCAATTTTTCAGTGAGAGCATTTCACCAAATTAAAATTTCGCCAACTGCAATTTTATAGCAAATCGCCAAATATTAGTTTCGCCAATATTTGTTGTCATACGGTATATGATGGTCTCTGGGAAAACTGATCTTATTGCCTACACATTCCCCAATATCGAGAAACACAAGTTTTTGTGTTGTATCTCATCATTAATGCTATGTATAAGTATACTAGATTTTTTTGTATCAATGACTAACCTTCCACGGCATCATACAGTATATTACGGATCATGAAGAACTGGGCTTTTCTAGCCAAAAATATCACCCTAAAACCAGCCTCAATTTCCCTTCATGACAGCTTGGTAGCTGTTCTTTATTTGTAGCACTGTATAATGGACTGAACATAGCATTCAAATACGGATCATAGAACAAAAAGGAGGGAAACAAGAGAGATTGCCTACACCTGTAGATATAGTACTCAACATTTAATCCCTAATTCAGTCATGGGCATAGAAATTAGGGACTAAATGTGACTGAATCTGCGAAAAGTGGTCTTATCGCTCAAGACAGGAAGTTTGATTTTTTCACACAAACACAAAGCTTAATGAATGCACTATCAAATTTCACTGTCAGAGTCAACCAGAATAAAGTGGTCTGCTTTGCTGGCTGCTTTTTTAAAGCACAGTGGTGAGCCGTTTGAGTGGTCTGGGGTCTTGAAGGAACCCTGGCCAACCAGGAGATGGCTGTGTGTGGCTGTACAGCTCCGTGGTGTTGGACAATGACCTGTGCTGTAAATTTCCTTTCATTTTAGCCAGTTCTGAACCCTGAATTGCCCATAACTTGGCCTAATTCATCCAAACATGTTCCTTTTCACTTTTTGAACACCATCTTTCCCACCTTCCAGGGTCCCCACCTCCCACCCCTTTTGGAGCTCGTCTGATACAGTCAACCCTCGGTTTAAAACTATCTAAAATGGCGGGAAACTTAGCTGTTGACTATTTCTCCAGTGGATGATCTGGAAGGTAAGAAATTGCTGTAAAACATGTGAAATTTGGTATGTGTAGCTACCACCATTGGCCAGCTACAACACTCTGAACATTTAAAACTGATGTTTCTCGATATTTTTAAAATAATGGGCAATAAGACTGGTTTTCCCAGAGACAATCACAAATGTTCACTAGTATATCTGCAGGTGTAGGGGACCTCCTTTGCTTCCCTCATTTTTTCCTATGAACCCTAATGGAACTTAAAATTACTAATTTCTTCCGTATATTTGTTTACTAAGTATCAAGTTTCCTGGTATGAGATTGAATGTATCAGGCTAACTCCAATCAGAGTGGTGGGTGGCAGAGTTAACAGTGGTTCTCAATATTAGAAAACACTGCAGATGTACTTTAGGGTTATGGGCTAGTGAGGTATGGGCTAGTGAGGTATGGGCTCAAACCAAGAATTTCCAGTATAGGTTTTTAATCCAGGCACGGACCCACAGCCAACCTTGTGGGTACACGCCTGGTTTCTCGAAATTGGTTTGGCAAAAACTATGTGTCTGAATGTCTGACTGTCGGTATGTCTGTCCAACACCCACGTGAGATTTGAGCTACAGAAAATAAACCTTCATTCAATGAATAAAGGCTGTTTACATACTGTATTAAAGCTTAACTTTCTGTTTTCGTCATGTTTACTTGAAGGGTGTGTGGCCGGTAACTGAAACCAGTTGAATAATTCAGTCATAGATTATCTTCACAGATAATCTATGATTCAGAAGAGGCTATCCTACATGCTGCAACAGACATATAACAACTGAAGAACAACATAACAGGCATTGTAAGCTACCATGATTTGGCGGCATATCTTCTCGAGTTGAAAAAGGGCATATCCCATTTGTATGCGAACGACAATTATGAGCAACCATGAGGTTTTGTGTAAAGAATTTGCATATTAAAAGATGATAGACAAACAACAAAACAGTTAAGAAGATACTTCCTTGTGTAATTTGTGGTTCAAAGTGGTTTGCTCGAGTTACCTTCCTTAGCAATGCATAGTAATGTGATTGATGAATTATGAAATAATTGGTGAATTATGAAATACATTTACTTTTAATGTACTGCATGTACTATTACAAAACAAGGTGAGAAACATGGCTACACTAAGTTATATGTTATAAAGAGTTGATTAAATCAAGGGATAGTATTTACTGCATGGGCACCTGGTTTTTAAAGTAGCACAGAATCAACTTGTTATTGAGCTCCATGGGGCTAAAAACCATCTCAAGCAGGCCAGTTCTCCATCAAGACCTCAAATCATTCATACGGCTCACAACAGGAATGAAAAAGCGGCCAGCAAAAGAAGATCACTTAACTGAACAATTTTGACAGTGATATTAAATAGGATTATTTTATTTATTATTCATCTGCACCAATGAGACAACCTACCAATAGGAAATGTGTGCCAGCACAGTGTGTGGGTGGAAAAGATAAAAGTACACAGGCTGGTACAAAAATATGAGTGATATATTAGTAACCAATTACAATCAATATGAGTTCTGAAAGACTGCTATATTTCTCCTCACCATGAAAAATAATGCCTCCAGTATAATTCTCATGTCCTAACACCCAAGATATTGAATCTCACACCTACAAGCAATAAAGCTTAAACTTCCAACAAATGTTCAACGAACTCTGTAACTTTTAGGATTAAAGAAGCAAAGTATTTTGACTGTCTGTCACCTACAACTGTTATATTTTAATGAGCTAGGGCGTCCTAAAATATTATTATCATGGAACAAAATTTGAAGAACAAGTGGCTGTTCACTGTGAAAGATGCCAGTTCCTTCAAAGGATAAAAATACAACACTAGAATTTTACGGATATAGTACATGGTGGTGGTAGAATGTACGTACAGGCACAACAATAAACAGCAGTATATACAGTAGGTGAAGAGATAGTAACCATAGGTACACAACCACACAGCAATTACCAGCATTTGTGCATGCTGTGTTTGTTCTCTCCATCAGGATACAAGGAATGTATGGCAGTGAATATATAAGTAGTCTTGGTTGCATGCTGATCTCACTCTGGCTGGCAAAACATTCATAATCAGGAGTGTGTAAACAGTGGAATGGACTCCTGGAATGGTAATGGTGGAATGAAAATGTTGAAAGTTCAATATCATTCTTCACATCCAAATAAGTACAACTCCTCCCCTTAAGTAAGCAAATAAATAGGATTCCCCTTGAAGTGAGCTCTTTTAGCATACTTCACCTCACCATAGACAAACTGTATATAGTGAACATGCACAATAGCAGTTTATTGGGAATACCCTTGACTTAACTCCTGTTCCCAAATGAGAAATCAACAATAAAAAGTTAGCTAGTTAGTTAATAACATGTATGCATTGAATAATGAAGTATCTTGTAAACATTTACAACGAGCCTTATCTACAATTACGTTAGAAAATAAAATTTAAGCCAAAGTTCGTTGTGGCAGTGCCACATTGCACACCGAACTAAACCTTCATTAAGATTTAAGTTTTCAGACAAGTGATGAAGTTGTAAGTCATACAAGTGTTATTAGGTGAAGTATGTACGTAAAGGAGCTGACTTCAAGGGGAAATGTACTTATTCGGATGTAAAAAAATGATATTGAACTTTATTCCACCATTACTATTCCAGTACTCAATTCCACTGTTTACACACTCCTTTCATATTCATTATTTCTTTAATTATTTATGACGTAATTTTGACTACATTTCTTATACTTGGTTGTATAGTATAACAAGGCACTACAGCACAAGTGCTGCATGAAGGTCTGTAGGACCAGCCTGATTAAAAGTTTCATGTACACACCTAGCTTTATGTTGGTGGTAAAGAATCAGACCTGTTGATACAGGATATATGTAAGGCCGGTTTTTCCAGATAAAAATCATGTGACCGGATATGAAACAGGGGTCTTATAGCCTTTCTAGTTTGATTAATCATAACTCCTCATGTGTTTAACCTATCATGTTTAAAAGACACTCAGGGATAGTGCTACGCCAGGGCGTAAAGTGGACAAATTTCAAGCTGCTACCTTATTTCCAAGTCAAGTAATGGGTTGCCAGGTAAATGCAATTCGACTAGAGATTGGGTGGCCTGCAGTTTGAATCCTGGGATTGGAGGGATATTTTTCCCTTCCTTTGGTCCATTCACCCTATTAGCAATGTTAAGTACTGAGGTTTAGAAGTCTTGTCTATTAGGTTAGGTAACTCAAAGGCTGTAGCACAAGTTGCTGTAGACCTTCAGTGCTGGACACCATAATGCTGTAATAATAACCCTTTCGCAGATCTGGTCACATATGGTCTCCACACATACCATAAAGCCAGGTTGTTAAGTGCATATGTTTATAACTTTGGATATAAAAATCATACTATCTGTTAGGCGATAAGGATATATTAGACCCCAAGAATATTGCAGTCAAGATGGCTGATTTACTGTACACATAGCACAGGGAGACTTCAAGGGAGACAAGTGCTCAAGGAGACAGTACTTCCAGTTTTTTTTTCCCTACGTGTAGATTTGTCTTGTATTGAGCCTTGCATTGGGCCATGTGCGCTTATCAGCCATGGTTAATCACAAGAAATGTGTAAGCACTTAATAACACGGTATCTGTACAATCAAAATCTCTCTATTCCAATGTTCAACGGTGAACACAATTATTACAATGGATTAGTAAGGTTGTTGTATTATTAAGTCACCAACATTGCAACTATGTCAGATTAAGCAGTAAATGATGGATATGTAAGAGTACACCATTGCCTAAGTTTTTTTTAATGCACATCATTCACAGTATTGCAGCTATTCACTTTCAAATATTTGGAATCTTATAACTTACATATTAAAACATTTTCACCGTTTAAGTCTAATTCGGGCTTCCCATGGACTCTCCTTCCACTCAAATCATTTCCAAGTGAAGAAGAACACAAATGGCTAGCTCTCTGCAGCTCACTACACACCATTCCAACAAAGCCATGGCCACACAATGGTGCCAAACCTCCAAAAGTTTGTTTTTAATGCTGCCATGCACATTACAGAAGTTGAAAGCAATGTCCAGGAAATATATTTTTTTAATTTATAGAATTCGGAGGTATAAGAATCAGATTACAGAGGTTACTTCTATACAAAACTGTTGGTAAATTTTAAAACTTGAAGATTCTGGTGTCGAATTAAGTTTAACAGTACTGCTAAATAAAAACTTCAGTTTGAAGTATGGGCTTACACTATATGCGAGAGAAAATGTATGAAAAATCATGTTGTCAATAACATTTCGCAGTAATGCATAGTGAACCACAGCAATAGCACCTACTGTACATACCGCATAAATAATAGAGCATGAGTAGACCAGTCCTTTCAAACTGTAAAACACACTAACTTAAACCTCACATAGTGTTGGACATTTTAATTCAAAATCTATAGCTGCTATATTGTGCTTGAGCACTTGTCATGCATATCATGTGCATGTGCACATACATGACACCAAATTCTTGAAAATCACTTCTCTGACTACCATAGCCCATCAGAAACAATTCACAGTATTTTAAAACATAACTAGTATCAAATCAAAGAAACATTCAAAAACCAAAATTATTTGTGGGTTTTGTAAATAAACAAGTTTGGAAATCTATATAGCGTGGTATGATTACTTTTGTAGTATACCATAGTTTAGACTAGAGGTAGTGTTATATTGGGCAATGCCTTATAGAAATCATCTGTCTTTTCAACTGATTTATTGCTCATAATTCATTATGTATGCTAGTACTATTTGCTACAGAGTAACAGGACAATCAAGGAGTTAAGCCAGTGAAATCAATTTATTGTCAACATGCATAGCCACAACTAATTTGAGGTCAGCAGCCAATGTAGGCACAAATACACACATTACACTATTATTAACACTTTACAGTGACCAGCACTGAAGGTGACAGCAACTTTAATTGCAGCCTTAAGATTAGCTACCTAACCTAATTACAAGGACTTAAACTTCGATGACTTATAGCTAACAAGGTGTAGCAGAAAAGGGGCCAAAGTAAGGAAAACTACACACAAACACAGTTTTCCCTGTCATTGGATAGGGAGATAGAGATATATGATCTCACCAGGCATGTCACAATCATGACAGATTATAGAGGGGGGCAGAGCGCCTCTCTCTTATCTTTGATCATGACAATGCGCACCATAATATAAAACAACTATATAATACCATACTTTAAGTGACTGCACTGCGCGACACTTGAAATAGTTGAAACCGCTACAGCACGCTCGACAGCGAAGGTTGTGTTAGTCACGCATCATGATCAAATTCGCATCTCGTGATCTCAAGTTCTTCACCCTCGTGCCGGATTCTAATGCGCGAATACTAGTCTGGCGGCGCCCGCTCATTCGCATCGAGTAAGCTATTTACGCGTGCGCGAATTTGTAACAATTAGCTATAAGTGGCGGATCCAGGGGCGCGTATCAACCCCCCCCCCCCCCCCCCCAAAGGGAGATACTCTCCAGTCAGTTGGATTCTCTAATAGAACAGTCAGCACACAACACTATTGACTACTCAGAATCCTCCATGCACAGTTGCTGAGTATGAAAACTAGCGTCTGCAGCACTACCCATGGGTACACTTAATCTCAGTGCTAAGAATATTTTGCAAATGAAATGCACATGGTCCTTGTTTTCTATACCATTCTTTAGGCTCATGCTGAACTATACTCATGGCTGTCGCTTATCCGGCCCTATACAACTCTTGATCAATGCAGCTAGTCCACTTAGAAAGCAGTATGATTTAAATATTTAATTGCTCTACATCAGTCTTGAAATATATAGCTAAAATAGCTTTAGCTTCCACACATTTTGTCAGTACAATTAGCATAGCTACGTAGTTTAATAGCGTAACTATAAGGATTTTTTTTACTATAGATCTTGTATTGAAAAGTCACAGATTATAACTGGTAAAAGAAATGACCTGCATGGGCTTGGCAAGGGTATGTAATTATGTAGATAAATAAATAGAATTATTACAGTAGACAATTACTTAGTCCGATCCAACCATTCTTTACAATTCCTAGCCAAAAATATCAGTCCTCTCGGAGGCTAGGATACTTTGGTAGGCAGCGTCATCTAAACAACATTTTCTAACGTTGGAAAACTCAGAAAATTTCCAATGGACATTGGTTGGTAATAGCCAAGTGCTGAAAGTTCAATTAGTAACTGGAGATGTTCAACCCATCAAATTCTAATGTGTAATTGCAAATATTCAACTTTTGATTGCTTCCTATTCCATGCTAATTGTAAATAATGGACACAGTGTCAATTCCAGCATAGCAACACAATGGACTTGTGAGTTGTATTTATGATGATACGATTATCAATGCATAAGTATAATATTGACTTAGCTACAAATCTTGTTGTAATTTCCACTTTTCCTGGCACATCTGTCTGGCCAGTGCCCATGCAGTAGTAAATAAAATAAAACAAATAAATAGCTACATAGCAGCTAGCCACTTGCTGTATAGCTAGTTATATAACATGATGTAGAAAGATAACTAAGTCTAAAGAGTATAGCTTGCCATTTAAGCACTGCTCCAAAATCAAGCCAATATATAGCTTTATGTTCATTTATTTTATTTATTGCATGACATTATATGTAGCTAAATCCTCACAGGGAGTAGCTACAGATAAAATTAAGCACTAACTACGTATAACTCACGTATAACAAAAGATAATTATTATGTTATAACATAATATCTTTCATTACACGTAGTTAGCCCAAAATGTGGTATAATTGAATGATGTTAAAATTCTGTTCAGTGCAAGTCGGTAGCTACTGTGGATCATAATTAATACTCCAGGAAATGTGAAAGGCTTATGATTACTTTGACACATTTTGGCTGGCATTATTAAATTATTATTAACATCAATACTGGATTATATAGATCATGCACAATGTAATAGCTGTCTGCTGTTTAGTTCATACTTTAATTGCACCATTCGCCCATTCAGTGGCAGGCTTTTGGAAAGGAGCCCAGTAGAGATGTGACCATGTCAATTTCTTATCAGGTTGAACTGCTTTACACATCCCATAGCTGATACATGTACAATAGTTAATAGCTTAATTTGCACATCCATATGCATGTATCACACGATGTGTGCTACATCCTGTCACAGCAATAGATTTAGCTATGAAGTGATCTATACATGCCATGTATGCCCTCATAGTGCAATGGAATACCAAATTTATTGTAAATTGTCTGATGAAAGCGCCAAAATTTGTACACATGTATAGAGTAACACTATTTGATAAATGCACTCACAATGGCCATAGCAACAGTTTACAAAATAGCTGCCTGCCACTGCCATGCAAGTGGTCTCTAAACTACTATTAGGAATTTCAGTAGCTAATCACAATGAAAATTATTTTGGCCGCAATTCTACACAAAGTGACAGCACCTCCTAATAGAACAATTCTAAATCTTTGTTGCAATGGATAGTGCAAATATAGATCAGATAAATTTTGTATTACACTGGTAAAAGGTTTATTATTATTATTATTATTCTGATATCTCTAATGATAATAATCAATTGAAGCTATATGAATTAGACATTTTCCTTTGCACGCAGAGAGCGATGCATTGGAGACCAGCCTTTTTGCACTTAAAGTTGTAAGACATGTACGCTCTTTCTTGTAGCTGCAACAGATCAACTTATAGCAGGTCTTGGCCACTCTTGGGTGAACCATGGAGTGTGGCGCATTTGTGGTTTGTATAGGCCACAATTTGTGTTGATCCAGCCCTAACAACTTGGAGCAGGAAGTACAACAGGGTCTGAAGTGTTTGACCCCACACATGACCACCTTAATTGGCTTGAGCAGCATGTGTTGGTGGAATTCTCTGCACAGAGAATGTTTTTACAAAAAAGGGTTTCTTCCTGGTCTTGTTACACCAGTGGATACGCTTTGTTTGGTCATGAGTATAACAGACCTCTATAAATTACATCCTTCTGAAATCACAGAAGATGTATTGTCAGTTCCAACAGTGCATTAGTAAGCTCTGGGAATCACAACCAGTTAGTGCATATAACACACACATACAGTAGAAAAGGTCAGAAAGGGTAACTTCCAGTTAATCCGTAGCAATGGGATTATGGTCAAGATTATCCTGTTCACAAATACAATGATGTTGAGTACATTAATTTAAAAATAAAGTAGGATTCCAGCAATATATGACTGATGGTAGCTATTGTAGCCATGTGGGAAAATCCCTACATTGGCATGTTAATCACCATCTGTTCAATGCCAAAGTAGGGATTTACCCACATAGCTATGTTGTAATAGCTACCATTATTCATATCTCTCATCTATTTTTTATTGCTGTAACCCTACATCATTTTAAAATTCTACGTAGCATAGCTATGTTATACATGTGTGGCTGTGACTGCTTATTAGAATACAGTGTTGATCTCTTTGCTTGTCTTGAGTGAGCTACGTAATAGAGTAAAGCATGGTTTGCCATGTCTAATACTCTACAGTAAAATAATTTGATAAATCATATATATAGAACCATGTTTACAGAATAGCCTTAGTGTATCTAATTTCAAATTCAGCATTAAACTGACAAGAAAACACTCAACAGATGGCCAAAATTAATATTGTTTTTTATTTTTAAATTGTCAAAGCTCAATTTTTGGCCTATACCTGCCTGCCTCATCACTGGTGCAGTCGTAAGACTAGAGACGAAATGAAGCAACTCACGGCCACATTTCATGCGGAATCATGCCACAATAACAAACTCATGTGCCTTTTCTAATTCCAACCGGACAAGTGGCCGGAGTGCATCTAGATGCCACAGTACTATTTGAAGTGCTTATATCCCTATAGGTGGAGCAGATATGTGTAGCTGCACTTATAAAGCCAAAATTGCTTATCCAACCACACCCCAACATGTGCTTTGCACTTAATGATCAGTGCATGCTGTGACTACACCTCTTAATGACCTAACTGCAATCAGCTGAGTGGAGAGAAAACCATCATTTATGATGGAAACATGTATACATGTACTGATAGGTACAGAAAAAAATTTGTAAAGATATGTGAGACCTCAGGCAGCATGTGACCACAAAGTGGAACATGTAGAGAACCACTGTGGGAATGGCATGCTTAAGTTACAACAAAGAGAACTGCAACATACTGGCAAAAAAACAAAAATAAATTACAAATATAAATCTATCAACACAATATTAGGTAATTATCTAGTTTTGGGTCACTCTTTACAGTTTCTTGTCAGAAAAAATCTTTGAGAGGCAAAATACTGCCTCATCTAACCGTTATGGTTGGAAAATGGGCAATTTGTCTGTTGTTTGACTTATTGTAAACCCTGTTCTTCTAATGGGATTCATCAGTCATAATAATGTTACAAAAAAAGTAAACAAGTACTAGGAATTTTAAGTTCAATTAGGAAATAAACAAGGGAGGTTGCCTACATCTGAACCTCAGAATCAACCTGCATGTCATTCACATGCACACTCCCATATACATGTACATGTATTACTACTGTTTGTATGTAAAGTAATTATGACAGATGAATGTGTCATACTTTATAGCTATCAAGTGGCATAATGTGCATGATCATACATTATACATACAGCTATAGCTACTGTTCCTTAGTACTCATATAATTTATAATTGTAGATTTTAATGAACATGTGCGTACATTCCATGCCATTGGATCTCATAGCATCATAAAGGTTGGTAACTATAGCATAATATGTAAGTTGAGTACAATATGAATACAAACAGTGTATACGCACATATATTAGGGAGATTAGAGAAAAGATGAGTTATTTGTTGCCTTGAACCAATAAGACAAATACTGCAAATTTATTAACAGAAACGTACAAAGATGGATTGATTATATGTGTTCATCTGCGGCTCAATACTTATAGACTTGACAAAAGTGCTGATTAATGCAACAATGAAATTGTAAATGTATTCACCTCATTGAAAGCACAATTAGGTCAGTGGCTGTGTACATATATAATTAATATAGGCATGTAAAAATAACAAGAATCATACACACAAGCACTTTTAACACAAAAAAACAATAAACCCAATGAACAGGTTCAGTATTATACAGTAAGATAAATAAGAAAATAGGTACAAAACATAAATATTTGTGTTATGTAAAAATGTTTCAATACAAAACATATAATTCTACACATCTTGTGGAGATTCAGTACTGTTCAGCGATATTGCTTCATCACCCAGAGAGGAATTGGTGACAGCTACTGTTGTCACATTATAATGTTCTCTACTGAAAGACAAATCATCCTCACCAGTGACCATCTGTGTCCTAGAAGCATACGACATTGAATAACTGGTTTGAATTGGCTGAGATCTTCTTCCTGAGTGCATTTGACTTTCAGATGCTGTTCTTTTGCGCTGCTCATGAACTTTCATGGTCCTTTTCAGCAGCAGAGACGCAGCACGCTTTGCACTTATTGACTTCAATGCATCATATATTATTCTAACAGTTACTTCTTCTTCATTTTGTTGCTGGTATTGTTTGACTATGTTTAGCATTCTTTCAGTAGGATGAACATGCTGAAGATTCTCATAGTTAACATCCAGCACTTCACATAAAGATTTCCAGTTACTCCTGGAACCTGATAGACAAGCATTCTAACTAATGTACACTGTACATACATAGCATGTGCATGGCTATAGCATATATAAGCTACCAAATATCAACCGTGCAGAATTTTTCCTGTTGAAATCACAGATATTTGCATGGTTACACGCATGGGCTACCGTAATAGTATATGTTCAAGTTGAGCTGAGCCCTGAGAAAACAGCTAAAAAAGAAAAGAGGACTTTTGTTAAGAGAAATAACATTTCAGGTAGCCAGATGATCAGTGCATGATGTCAGTAAAGTTGTAAAGAACAGACACGTGCAGTTTTGGCTCCTGTACTAATTCAGGAAAGGCTATGCCTATGTACTTTATGGCTTCGTGTATGATGAAATCTTTGACTGGTCATAAATATTGGTTGAATAAACAAATTGAAATACTCTTAGTGGGTCAAGCAGTACTACAAATGAGCCAAATTTAAAGAACTAGACTAGTGTAATTCAATCCACCAGTTATTGAGGGCTTAGCTCAACATAATACATACTGTACTATGTAGCATGTACTATTGCTTCCGGGAATGCAGTAACAACTACTGTATTTCCTAACTAACTACTGTATACACATTATCTGCAACACTAAATACTATAAGTTGCTAGAGTCTTCTGCAATGGTAATATCACTTATTAATGAATAATGTACAATGCAGGGTACAGTAAATTCACAAATTATACATGATTATTCTGCTTACAAACTAACGATTGTGATTTTGTTCTCATAATCATACACTACGATAGTAGTGTATAGTAGGGACCACAAAGGAGTAGGCGTGGCCCATGAAATAATATCACCCAAAAAACAGCCTCAATTTCCCCTAACAATTATCAGGCAGTATTGGTTAGGTGAAACTAAGCCCAAACAAGCTTTCAGATCAACCCAAAATGCTTTCAACAAGTTGCTACGGAAATTTAAAAATAACTTATTTAACGGAATTTTCTACTGACTGAGTAAGTAAGTAACTGACTGATTGACTGATGCCTTCAGACAAGCGTAACTCGATAACGGCTAAGGCTACAGACTTGATTTTTTCACTGTTTGACGTCGCTTTGGCCCAACAGGTGCCTTTTGGCACACCACAGTACGTACAATGCATTCTTCATGGACTTACCAGTGTCCTCCTTTGTGTTCCATTCATCTTTGCTGACAGCGAAAAGTGTCGATCGGCGATAGCACGTGACGGCTTCTCTTCATAACGGAAATCATCCATATTTGTCATAGTAGCTATTTTGATATCAGGGGTACTTTTCAAACAGTTCTTGATTCATACTGCTGTGTAACGGGTTGAACATAGCCGACAACGAAGCGTAATGGATACTTCACTTTTCAGACAATAATTGATATAACTGGGGCGCACAGCACCATTTTTTTCTTTCGGTATGCGTGGATTGCAGAGGTGCTTTTTGAACAGGTCTTGATTCAAAATGTTGTGTAACGGGTTAAACATAGCTGACAACAAAGCGTAAATGTATTTTATGTCGGTTGAGCTTGCGAATTAGACAGAAAATAATCTCCCGCCGTAATACATTGCGCATGTGTGTTAGTGCACGTGATTCATGTGTGAGTATTTATATAGCTAAAGTGTGAACGCATGTTCATTCTAGGCTGACAGGTGCAACAGTGTTGGCTGCTAGTACCTGTTCTAGTAATAAGTATATAAGTTGTTAATTTACTAGGTGGCTATTCACGAGCCACAATAGTTACCTCCGAAGGATGGATGACTCCCAGAAGCTGGATTTACTTCTTAAGTCCGTGGACTCGATGAAGGCGGCCCACACCCAGATTCAGGACGATATGAAGGCGGCCCACGTGCACATCCAGCAGGATATGAACGCCAAGTTTGAGCGCCTCGAGAAGGAGGTAGCGGACGGCCAAGAGGAGACAGCCCACCTTATCGTCTGGAAGATCCAGCAGAAGGAGCCCGAACCGACCTTTCGTCGAAAAGGGAATGAGCGTCAGTTCGCCTTCAATCAGTCGGTGAACAACGCCATCAAGTCAGCTGCCTCGATGTTGGACAAGCTGAAGCCGGAGCAACCCCAGGCAGCGTCCGTTCTTAAGAACGCAAGAGAGCAGCTGCAAGAAGGTGTGCACGCCATTGCGGCACAGCAAAAGCTTATTCGCCTTGCGGATAGCTCAGACTGCGGCTGGGGTGCGGTGGAAGAGTACTTAAAGGAAGAGATTGCCACCGACGAGAAGGATGCCAAGAAATGGTCTGACGTAGAGAAGTGTACAATGGAGCAGAGACGGCGACTAAAGAGGACAGTTAGTGAGAGGGAGTCGCCGCCTCAGCCTGTGAGTCAGGGTTTTGCTGGCCCCTTTCCAGTAGTAGGCACAGGCCCTGCCTGTGGTATGCCACCACCCCCTGTATTTGGGCCGCCACCGCACCCCCAGCCTCCCATGTTCATGAAGCCAACTGGGCCACCAGGACCACCAACAAGAGTGCCAGGTCCATGTTTCCACTGCCTACAGATGGGACACCTGAGGGCTCAATGTCCAGCCAGGTTCAGGGGTGGTAGACCGTATCCTTTGGTGAATAGTAATGATTGTTATGCTGAATGTCAGTGGGGTACACCTTATGGTGTGAGCATTGTACTACCTACAAGTCAGGGTATTGTGAGTACAGTGGGTCATTGTGAGGGTGTCAATAATGTATGCAATGCTAAGAGTGTTTGTTGTGAGTAAGGTGGGTCACACTAAGGGTGTTGATAATGTATGCAATGCTAATAGTAATTTTGTTGTGAGTAAGGTGGGTCATACTAAGGGTGTTGATGATGTATGCAATGCTAATAGTGCTTATGCAGTAACTACAGTGGATAATGCTAATGGTGTTGATAATGTATGCAATGCTAATAGTGCTTATGCTGTTAGTGTAGTGGGTAATACCAATGGCCTCAATACTGTTTTCAATGCTAAGGGTAAGGGGGATGTATACAAGGTTAGCAGTAACCAATCTGCTACTGATTGTGCCCACACTTTGGAAACTGTGGATGATGAGTTCAGAGTGAGTGTAGTATCACAGCCCATAGTCCAGCCAGGTGGGCCCAGGATGCATGTGGGTTCCCTAAGTAATGACACTCATGATGGTGACGAGGGTTTACGAAAGAGCAATACCATGGTGGAGGTCCCAGAAGGTGACATGGTGGGCCCTACACGTTTTTGGGAGCTAGAACAGAACTCGGAACAAATAGTCGATGTGCAAGGTAGGCTTAAAGGCTCGATAGAATTCTGGAGAACAGTGTTGAATGCCTCCAATCCAGTGATTGAGTGCATTGAGGAGGGGTATAAGCTCCCTCTCCTTTCTCTGCAACCGCCATTCATAGTTAAGAACCAGAAGTCGGCTACCAATAACCCAAGCTTTGTCACTGAGGCAGTTGCAGAATTGCTACGGAACCGCTGCATCCAAACAGTCACACAGAAACCTCACATATGTAGCCCACTCTCAGTAGTGTCCAACAGCTCTGGTAAGTTGAGACTAGTCCTGAACCTGCGCTATCTTAACCAATTTCTGCTGAAGGCTAAATTTAAGTACGAAGATCTAAGGGTGGCTATGTCAATGTTTCAACAAGGGGACTATATGTTTTCTTTTGACTTCAAATCGGGGTACCACCACGTAGATATCCATAGGCAACACTGGAAATTTCTGGGGTTTTCCTGGGGTCAGGGCAGGAAACAGTAATTTTATGTCTTTTGTGTGTTACCTTTTGGATTAGCCACTGCATGCTATCTATTCACCAAATTGTTGAGACCTCTGGTTCGGCACTGGAGGGCCCAAGGCTTGCGGGCAGTTGTCTATTTAGATGATGGGATAGTGGCAGTAAGTGGAAAAAAGGAGGCACAGATTGCTAGTGTACTAGTCCAGGAGGACCTTAGTAGAGCAGGTTTTGTCACAAACCATACAAAGTGTAATTGGACACCATCCCAACAGGCGCCTGGCTTGGCTTTGAGCTGGACCTGGAGCAAGGCAAGATAACAGTCCCACAGGCAAAAATTAATGCACTGCAAGCCTTACTTAAAGATACAATAGGCAAGTGCTCCCTCCCTGCTAAGGCCCTAGCTAGTATTACAGGTAAGATAATTTCTATGTCCCCAGGGTTGGGTCCAGTGACCAGGTTAATGACCAGGGGACTGTACACCTTATTGAACACACGCATGTCATGGCTACAGTACCTGCCACTATCCGACCATGTAAGAGGGGAACTCGGGTTCTGGTATAACGAAATTGAAAAGTTCAATGGGCATAATATATGGATGGGGCCCTCAGCAGTAAGGGTTGTGTTCACTGATGCTAGTGACTCTGGTTATGCAGGTTACACAGTGCAACGCGGGTGTCACATAGCACAGGGTACATGGCTGCCAGATGAATCCAAAAGGAGCTCCACATGGCGTGAGCTAAGAGCAGTTAGACTAGTGCTGGAAGCCCTTGCAGCTAAGTTGGCTAATGAGCGGGTTAGGTGGTTCACTGATAATCAGAATGTAGTACGTATACTGTCAGTAGGGAGTAAGAAACCTGACCTGCAGAATGAAGCACTTGCTATATTTTCGACTTTGCTAGCACACTGCGTCCACGTTGAGCCAGAGTGGATACCAAGGCGGGATAACAAGGTCGCTGATTACCTCAGTCGGCTTGTTGACTATGATGATTGGAGCCTGGATCATGTTTCCTTCATGGAATTGGACAGAGTGTGGGGCCCTCACACAGTTGATCGCTTTGCAAGCTATTACAATACACAGCTGCCACGTTTTAATTCTAGGTTTTGGAACCCAGGCACAGAGGATGTGGATGCTTTCACTTGCAACTGGCAAATGGACAACAACTGGCTTTGTCCGCCTGTAAACTTGGTGCCACGTGTTATCAGGCACCTGTTGAAGTGCAAGGCAGCAGCAACTCTGATATTGCCAGAATGGCCATCAGCGCCGTTCTGGCCTATGTTATTCCCAGAAGGAGGCAAACCAGCCAGCTTCATTGCAGAAACCCGCACCCTGACACCAGTTACCTTCACTATAATTCCTGGAAGAAGAGGCTCCAGCTTGTTTGTAGGTTACCCCAACACTAACTTGTTGGTACTGCGCATACCATAGTGGTGGGTCAGTAACTGTACAGCTAGGATTTGCTAGACTGTTAAGGTATGATAAATGTAATAGGGACATATTTGTGTAAACTATGCATGTGCTATTATCAGTTTTGGAGGTAAAAAAAAAAATAAATAAATAAATAAAATAAATAAATAAATTTAAAAAAAAATAAAAATTAATTAATTAAATAAATAGAAAGATTTCAGCCCAGATGTAGGGGAGGTCAAGTGTTTTAATGCTTAATGTGATGTACCAGCCTAGGTGCTGGGGTAGTCAAGTGTTCCTAATGTTTAATGTACCAGTCTAGGTGCTGGGGTAGTCAAGTGTTTTAATGTACCAGCCCAGGTGCTGGGGTAGTCAAGTGTTTTTAATGTACCAGCCTAGGTGCTGGGGTAGTCAAGTGTTTTAGTGTACCAGCC
This sequence comes from Dysidea avara, assembly GCF_963678975.1. Classification (NCBI taxonomy): domain Eukaryota; kingdom Metazoa; phylum Porifera; class Demospongiae; order Dictyoceratida; family Dysideidae; genus Dysidea; species Dysidea avara. Next base: position 35,010,163 of record NC_089275.1, on the reverse strand, counting down.
CAGGTGCTGGGGTAGTCAAGTGTTTTAATGTACCAGCCCAGGTGCTGGGGTAGTCAAGTGTGTTAATGTACCAGTCTAGGTGCTGGGGTAGTCAAGTGTTTTAGTGTACCAGCCCAGGTGCTGGGGTAGTCAAGTGTTTTTAATGTTTAATGTACCAGTCTAGGTGCTGGGGTAGTCAGGTGTTTTAATGTTTAATGGACCAGCCCAGGTGCTGGGGTAGTCAAGTGTTTTAATGTTTAATGTGCTAGCTTAGCTGCTAGTTGTACATAGAATGTTATACTTTATAATTACGGAAACATAGTTATCAGACTCTTAGTAAGCATGAATGATAAGTGCAATGGGATTCAAGGTCACCTATGCATGGAGATATTGTATCACATGTTGTGTTATTACCACAGATGTCCAGACGACAGGGACCTGGCTCACGCTGAAGGACCTTGAGGACCCTGAGCTAGCTAGACTTGCTTCGCAGCTACCATCCACAGTGCTCAAGAGCAGAGCAGACTCATCTGCCAAGAAATACGTAGGAGCCTTTCAACGGTGGCGCTATTGGGCTTCAACTCATAACCTGCCAGTATTTCCAGCTAAGGAGCAGCACATTGCCTTGTATCTGCAGAGTATTGCCAACCGCCTTGAATCCAAATCAGCTGCAGAAGAAGCTGTCAATGCGATCAACTGGGCTCACACACTAGCAGGGCTAGAATCTCCAGCGAATGCAACATTTGTACAAGCTACACTGCAAGGAATAAGGAGATCGTGTTGCAAGCCTGTGCGGAAGAAGAAGCCTGTGACTGTAGACATGCTGGCTGACATGGTTGAGAACATGAACTCTCATCCAACTCTGGAAAACATGAGGATCACTACCCTGAGCCTGCTGGCTTTCGCAGGTTTCCTCAGGTTTGATGAGGTCATTCACATTAGGGCTAGTGATGTCACTATTGCTGAGGGAATGGCCAAACTCCAGATCCCACGTAGCAAGACTGATCAACTCAGGCAAGGAAGTGAAGTATTAATTGCCAGGACAGGTATGCCGACCTGCCCAGTAGGAATGTTGGAGCGTTACATGGCTAAGGTCGGGTTGGACACCACAAGTGAGCTCTTCCTGTTTAGAGGGATTACCAGAACCAGTGGTGGTGAGAGACTAAGAGGTACAGGTCCGCTCAGTTATACAACTGTGAGAGAGCAGTTTAGGGGCAAGATGTTGGAACTGGGCTACCCTGTTTCAGGATATGGTCTGCACAGTCTCAGGGCAGGTGGTGCTTCCGCTGCAGCCCAGGCAGGGGTCCCAGACAGATTGTTCCGCCAGCATGGAAGGTGGAGATCAGAGACAGCTAAAGATGGCTACATTGAGGACTCTGTGGAGAACCGCCTGACAGTGTCCAAGAGTATAGGGATATAACAGTATCTTTATTAAGGGGATACCTGTGGTGGTGTTTATGGAGGGGTAACATATGGTGCTTAGCTGCAGAGTGTGAACCAACACTAGGCCTTCTTTGTTACTCTAATTGTTTGTTAAATTAAATGAACTAGTGCCGCGCCTGCAGCTGCACACCAGTATGTGTTTGTGTGAGTATCTCGGGTATGAGGAGGGAGATGTATTTTATGTCGGTTGAGCTTGCGAATTAGACAGAAAATAATCTCCCGCCGTAATACATTGCGCATGTGTGTTAGTGCACGTGATTCATGTGTGAGTATTTATATAGCTAAAGTGTGAACGCATGTTCATTCTAGGCTGACAGGTGCGACAGTGTTGGCTGGCCCACCCCCCCTCCCAGTTGTGTCTGGTGTATATCCTTAACAGATTTAGATAATGGTGAAGATTTTGCTGCTAACTCTGGACTTTTCGCACACAGCACGCATTGTATTTAATAGGGTGGATACGCTTGGTTTTTTCCGGTTAG